>NC_045556.1:12057972-12060472 GCF_009769535.1 Thamnophis elegans | reverse complement strand
CACTGAATCTCGTAATCTTTATTTCGATCTAGCCCAAATCCTCTACTATTCAATTTAATTGGATTTGGATAACCTCAGAGTTTAAAGTTTGGGGGGAAAGGAGAAACCAACTTTCTTGTCAGCATTGTCATCGTTTGGCGTGAAATATTCCACATCTGGTTTATAGGTCAAATGGTCTAAGATACTAAGATATGTTTTCTGTTTATTTAAGATAACACCTCTGTCAATCCTATCACAGAAAATGTTTCTCTTAAAAACCCACAGAAGTCCAATGTAAGCATCGGAAAGAGGCAAACATTAAAATATAAAAAACATTATTTAATATCTACAGACCCCTCGCATCCTGGACATAAATTGTTTCAACTCCTACCCTCAAAATGACCTTATAGAGCACTGCACACCAAGACAACTAGACACAAGGATAGTTTTTCCCCCAAATGCCATCACTCTGCTAAACAACTAATTCCCACAACACTGTCAAATTATTTACCAAGACTGCATTACTATTACTCTTTTCATCCTTTCTAGTACCTATCTCTTCCCACTTATGACTATAACCATGTTGCTTGTATCTTTCAATTTACATTGTTTTGTTTCCTAGTACGATTTGATTGCTTATTAGTAACCTATGACTATCACTAAGTGTTGTATCTTATGATTCTTGATGAATATATTTTATTTTTCTTTATGTACACTGAGAGCATCTGCACCAAAGACAAATTCCTTGTGTATCAATCACACTTGGCCAATAAAGAATTCTATTCTATTCTATTCTATTCTATTCTATTCTATTCTATTCTATTCTATTCTAATGTTTCTTCTGGCAGTAGAAGCCAACCACAGTAGTAATTATTAGGTTCCACCCATAGGTGTGTGTATGTATATGTGTGTGTGTGTATGTGTGTGTATATATATATATGTATATGTATTGTGCTTAAGGTGATTCTTGAACTCATAGTCTCCTGGTCTGATGCCTTAGCCATTGTATCAGACTGGCTTTTCAAATAGTTATAGCTATCAACAAAAGGAGGCACCACACTAAATTTAGGCTTTCCCACTGGAAAATAACAAGAAAATAACCAAGCCAACATAGTTTTGACTGCAGAACGGGAGACAACTCACATCCCCAGGAATCATAAAAGGCTAAAGAGGGTTCGGCCCAGAGACAGGGTGAATTTTTGAAGCACGTAGTATTGAAAACTTGCTGTTATTTTAGGAGCTTTATAGGAATTGTAGGATCAGGATGTCTTTATTTGCTGTGACGAAAGGAAGAATTTTAGATCCATGGGAAGTGTGCAGTTGCCATGCAGTAAGCAATACTATATCATGAAAATGACAATAGAATAAGAGTTAAACAGATACAACGAAACTCTCACTTAATTGCTTTGTTATATTTCAGTCTATTATGTTTAGTCTTCTAATTGTCTTGTTTACCAGTCTAATTATTATAGCCTATTAACACAGAATGATATTCTGCTGCTTTCATTTTTCTTTTCTTTTTTCCCATGGGAAGAACGCAATAATATGTTATCAGACATTATTATTTTTATTAGAACAGCGGCCCTATGGTCTTACACATTAATTTTAATACCTTGCTATAGTAGTTTTCATGTTTATCATGATTTATTTGGCAGTTTGTAGATTTTATTCCTGTAATGGTTTTAGAGTGTTGTATTATTAAATTCATCATTTAGTCTTTTTTCTCATAGCCTCTTTCCACAGATTGTTATGTTTGGAAGAATTGATAATCCTATGGTTTTAAATGCTGTCTTATGCTGGTCTTAGATCAACTTATAATAAATGTCTGTGAATATAGTTCTCGTTGGTTACACAATGAATGGTGAGACAGATGCACAGGGTTAAAAGGACTTTTTCCTATTTACATTCATTCCTCAATTTCAATTTTATTCAGTTTGTCATTTGGTTCCAACCCCCGCCCCCCTTTCCATATCAGCTTGCTAAAAGCATCTCCCCTCATTGCCACAAAAATGCAGATTTTTTTTCTTCTAATACTGTATATATGGTGTTGGTATGTAGCCAACTGCCCAACTTTTGCCAGACTTTAAAAACACAATTCCGAACGTAGAGAAATGTGAAACCAAAACATTTCTACTAAGCTGGGGGATATTTATCAGGGGATACATCTGGAATCCAAATAATGTGGGATATTATTGAAACAAACACCATAGGGCCGCTGCTATAAGTTAAAAAAACAATCCATACTGGGGTAGAACAATATCTATATCTATCTATCTATCTATCTATCTATCTATCTATCTATCTATCTATCTATCTATCTATCTAATCTCTCTCTCTCTCTCTCTCTCTCTCTCTCTCTCTCTATCTATCTATCTATCCATCTATCTATATCTCTAGCGCTATCTGATCTATCTATCTATCTATCTATCTATCTATCTATCCATCCATCCATCCATCCATCCATCCATCCATATCTATTTCTCTGTCTGTCTGTCTGTCTGTCTATTATCTATCTATCTAT
>NC_045556.1:11975472-12055472 GCF_009769535.1 Thamnophis elegans | reverse complement strand
TATGACCATTTTTCACACTTATGACTGTTGAAGCAGCCCCATGGTCACGTGATCAAAATTCAGATGCTTAGCAACTGATTCATGTTTATGACGGTTGCAGTGTCCTGGGGCGCTCGAAACCTCCTGACACGCAAAGTCAGTGGGGAAGGTAGATTTACTTAACAACGTTGTTACTAGCTTAACAACTGCAATGATTCACTTAACAACTCTGGCCAGAAAAGTCGTAAAATGAGGCAAAACTCACAACACATTTCACTAACAACAGAAATGTTGGGGCTCAATTGCAGTTGGAAGTTGAAGACAACCTGCCATGTTTTGAAGTGCACTTTTGCTGTTGCAACCATTATCGCTTCTCAGCTTGCCAATGAACTAGTCGGGAGGGAAAGGAGTGATGGAATAGAAGCTCCAAATATTAAAGTAGACAGCCCTGGGAACCAAGGTCATTTCAGCAGGTGTCTTCCAGAGCTAAAAGACTTTCTCACAACAATATGATGAAACTCAATTAGACACTGTGACCTGGTCTAATAGAGGGTGGGAGAATCTATCCTTTGATTACATGGGTTTGCACAGGAAATAGCTAGATCTGGTTTCGCCCTTATCTGTGCTGAAATGATGTACTCAATAAAGTTTTGCATTAAGAGATTGGATCGTCTCAGCCATGCTTGCTTTGGTTGGGTTCGTTGGTCAGAATGTTGACACTTTCTGTATGATAACGTTGTTTGGAAATAAGCTGTTAAACCTACTTGCACAGTGTTAACAACTATGGAGCCCTTCCCAACACCACAGAAGGAAGGATTTGTCTCCAGATGGATGTCCTCATACAGGTTGGCACCTGCAGATTCCCCAGGAAAGTTGCTCTGATTTCAACTGAAAGGCATGTAGAAGTTTGCAAGAAGCTGTCTTGGACCTTGTATGAAGTCATCGTTTCTTTATTAAATCTTTTAGCTGGCACCTGTCAGCAACAGCTTGTATGTATTTTGGAAAGAGTGTATTTTATAAATCCAGATTTAGACAGGGTAACACAATATGTATTTAGTTTTTAACTCCTTCTGTGCTTCTTTATTTATTTTCTGTTTATTACATTTGATCTGCATCCGGCTCTTTCTCCAAGGAGCTTAAAGCGGTCTCATTTATTCTCTGTTTCAAACATTTCTCATTTTTGTTTTGCTTTTAATTGATGTCCACAAGTCATCTTAAGGGGATCTAATCCAGTGGAGGGAATCACCTATTCGGAAGAATCAGTTGTTAACTTTCTCAGCAGTTGGGAGAACCGGTTGTTGGAAGAAATCTCCTTTTGTTTTTCCCCACTTTACAGGGCTAATCCTGTAGGAAGGCAGGAAGGAAACATTCTGGTGTTGTTTCTAGCTTCATCTTTATTGCCCTGCTTACAGAAACTGCCTCTCCAGTTAAGCCTGATTACATTGTAGCAGCTAAGGCAAAGGCACCCATCGACATGAGTGATGTTGAGTTGGCCATGCCCACACAGTCACATGCCTACCGAGCCCTGCCTACCCAGCTGGTCATTAGGGCAGAGAACCGGTTGTTAAATTATTTGAATCCCACCACTGGTGTAGCCCCAGCAGTTCAGTGAGTGGGTGGGATTCACTAAGCAGTCACAATTCAACCTGTAGAGAAAAGAGAAAAGGAAAAGGCAAGAAAGTTGGATTGATACTGATTGTACCACTCAGTGGTGGGATTCAAATTTTTTTTACTACCGGTTCTGTGGGCATGGCTTGGTGGGCGTGGTGTGGCTTGGTGGACGTGGCAGAGAAAGGTTACTGCAAAATCTCCATTCCCTCCCAATCAGCTGGGACTCGGGAGGCAGAGAATAGATGAGGGCGGGGCCAGCCAGATGTGGTATTTACCAGTTTGTCCAAACTACTCAAAATTTCTCCTACAGGTTCTCCAGAATTGGTCAGAACCTGCTGAATGCCACCTCTAGTACCAGTGGAGGAAAAGATCCCACATTCAGCAGGAGGGGAAAAAAATCCCTCAACAGTTCAGTAATACTATTTAATTATCCCAAAACTGTTCCAGTAAGAGCCTCATTAAGTGATCATCCTGAACCTTTCTCTTGTTGCTTCTCATTGTGTTTCAGAAGAAATATCCTCATGAGATTTTCCTGCTTAGGCTTTAATGAAATGTCAAGTATCTAAACTAGACAGTGGTTAAAAACTCTAGACAAATCCTTCAGGTGGTAGCTCCACTATCACCAGTGGTGGGTTTCAAAAATTGTTCGAACCTACTCTGTGGGTGTGGCCTCCTTTGTGGGAGTGGCTTACCGCCCATGTGACCGGATGGGAGTGGCTTGCCGCCCATGTGACCGGATGGGAGTGGCTTGCTGCCCATGTGACTGGATATGAAGATGCCGATGACACTTGTCAGAACCACCTTAAATTACCTCACACACAGCACTGGCATGCATAAGAATACGATGTAAACTTGTTTTTTAAAAGGCATCTTTGGTTTGCGTTAAAACAACTTCAACACACGCAATGTTCTGATTGCACCGCAAACGCAGTAGTCATCCTTACCTTTCACAGAGGCCCTGAGATTTATAAATATGAGCATGATAGTGTAGAATAATCATATCCAAGGACCAGTGGTGGGTTTCAAAAATTTTTGGAACCTCTTCTGTAGGTGTGGCCTTCTTTCCGGGTCCACTGGTGGAACCTCTTCTAACCGGTTCGGTAGATTTGCTGAACTGGTTCTACCGAATAGGTGCGAACTGGTAGGAACCCACCTCTGACTATCACCAAAACCGCTTTTGTAAAACTTGTACTTTGTGGCCAAAGGAGAATTTATGAAGTAGTGACAGCATTAAATTATTAACTACTTTCTAGATACATACAATACAGTCCCAAATTATATGTATATTGATATGGGTTGGTCAAAGGAAATGCTTGAGGGTGTGCTGGGGGAAGGTAAAAGTAAAGATAAAGGTTCTCCCCCTCGCACCTATGTGCTAATCGTTCCCGATTCTAGGGGGCGGTGTTCATCTCCGTTTCAAAGTCGAAGAGCCAGTGCTGTCCAAAGACGTCTCCGTGGTCATGTGGCCGGCATGACTAAACATCGAAGGTGCACGGAACGCTGTTATCTTCCCACCAAAGGTGGTTCCTATTTTTCTACTTGCATTTTTACGTGCTTTCGAACTGCTAGGTTGGCAGAAGCTGGGACAAGTAACAGGAGCTCATTTTGTTATGCAGCGCTAGGGATTTGAACCGCCGAAATGCCGACCTTTCTGATCGACAAGCTCAGCATCCTAGCCTCTGAGCCCTGTTGGGGGAAGAGACATCATCAAAATCACATGAAGTGCTAATACCGCTTTATGATGCCTTGGAAAAGCCACACTTGGAATATTGCATCCAGTTTTGGTTGCCACAATATATGTATGTGTATGTATGTGTGTGTGTATATATATGTATGTATGTATGTATGTATGTATGTATATATATATATATATATATATATATATATATATATATATATATATATATATGTATATATATATATATATATATATGTATGTATGTATGTATGTATGTATGTATGTATGTATGTATGTATGTATATATATATATATATAAGATTTTGAGACTAAAGAGTGCAGAGAAGAGCAACAAAGACTATTAGGGGACTGGAGGTTAAAACATATGAAGAAGGGTTGCAAGAATTGGGTGTCTAGTTTAATGAAGAGAAGGACTAGGAGTGACATGATAGATGCCTTCCAATATTGGAGTGGCTGTTATAAAGAGGGTCACCCAATCAAGGCAATGCAAGACAAAAAGCAATGGATGGAAACTAATCAAGGAAAGATCCTACCTAGAACTAAAGAGAAATTTCACTGAATTAGTGGAACAACTTGCCTCCAGAAGTTGTGAGTGCTCCAACACTGGAGGCTTTTAAAGAAAACTTTGGACAACTATTTGTCTGAAATGGTATAGGACCTCCTGCTTGACCAGAGGGGTTGGACTAGAAGACCTCTAGGTCCATCCCAACTCTGTTATTCTGTTAAAATCTCCAATAATGTCTATATGGAAGAGAATAAATTTTGATATGTACACATGCACACAGTTAAAACATTTGCAACAAGATTCCTAGTACAAAATTTCAATGTGTTGACTGTACAGTATGAAAGGGAAGTGACACATCCATCAATCTTGACTTACAGCTACACCATGTAAACGGGCCTGCCTCTCCCTTGCATAGTAACAAGATAGAAAGAAACTAGAAAGGAATTAGAATGTGTTCGTATTGGATTCCTGCACGCACAAAGATATTAATCATAAGGGAAATAATAAGCCAAGCACTCCAACTATCCTCCAGTTAACGCCCCCTTCCTTCAATTTTTTTTTTTTTAAAGAAAATAATTTCCAAAGGTAGTCAAAAGTTGAGACAAATCACCAGAAGTAACTCAGGATGGTGTTGTAAATCATTTCTTGCAGCAAAGAGTTCTCACTGACTGAGCTGGCAGATTGCGAAGGTTTATTCATTGATTTCATTTCTCTTGTTGGAATATTTTATTTTCATTTCCATGACATATAATCACATGTCTATCATTACATTGACAATACCATGTTATAAAAGAAGACAATATACATGTGCACTCATACTACTTTAAGATCAAGCCTGGAATAATTCCCTCCCCCACCCTCCCCCCCGAACCCCCAAAACCAACCCCTCCCCGACTTCCCAGAACTTGTACACGGTATGGATATTTAACAACTACAGTCTAAAATATATTGATAAAAAATAAAAGTAAGAAATTAATAACCTCTTTACATTGAACTTAGCTCCTCCTTGCTAAATTAACTTTAAACAATTCAAATCATTCCTAATCTTAAGCATAGGCTATCTGGAGTTTCTTAGTTCCATATTTATTTTGTATATAATCGATCCATTTTTTCCAGTCTCGTTTGTATCTCTCATTTGAGTGGTCTTTAAGATATGCAGATATTTTTGCCATCTCGGCTAAATTTGTGACTTTCAGTGTCCATTCTTGGATTGTAGGCAAATCTTCCTTCTTCCAGTATCGCGCAACCAACAGTCTCACTGACGTTATTAAATGCAAGATCAGATTAACCTCTACCACTGAAATCATTGATTTCATTTCTATGCCACCTCTTCCTAAAGATCCTTACACCCAAATTGCTACATCGCATTAATTAGTGCACCACATTTATTTAATTTCTTTTTTTTAAAAAAAATTTTTTTTACAAATTTTATTACAATAGTAAAAACTTATGCAAACTAAAGCTAGAGAAAGAAAGGACAATGGAAAAAAGAATAAAAAGTGCAAGGGGAAATAGATAAAAGAAAATAAAAATATAATATAGAAAGCCAATGTGTAAAGACAGGTTCCACCACAAAATCACGCTCAACAAACCGCGCCCGACTAAACCGCCTCGCTGACGTCATCAATAGGGCGACAACAGCGCGGAGACAGAAGCACGCTGTAAACCCTAAACCTAAAATTAACCCCTAAACCTAAACCTAACCCCCCTAAACCTAATCCTAAACCTAACCCTAAACCTAACCCTTAACCTAACCCTTAACCTAACCCTAAACCTAATCCTAACCCTTAACCTAACCCTAAACCTAACTCTAACCCTTAACCTAACCCTAAACCTAACCCTAACCCTTAACCTAACCCTAAACCTAACCCTAACCCTTAACCTAACCCTAAAGCTAACCCTAAAGCTAACCCTAAACCTAACCCTTACCTTAAGTTGAATCGGCTTGCTTTCAAAGCGCTATTTAAAGCGCCCTTCTTTCTCCGCGCTGGCTGTTGTCGCCCTGTTGATGATGTCAGTGATGCGGTTTAATCGGGCGCAGCTTAGTCGAGCGCGGTTTTGACGGGTCACGGTAAAGACATGCCTTCCAACAAGTATGTTTAACAACTCTTCACCCCTATAAGGTTAAACAGATTCATCCCGCAGCCTATCCTTTAGCTATAACTAAATCCATAAACATCATTTTTTAATACCAGTGTCAGCAAAAAAAGTCCATTATTGGCAAAACCTTACCAAAAAAAAATGTGTTATTTTGACTTAGATCAAATAAACCAGCTTTATATTCCTTCCTTCTATTTCTAAGGATCTGAATCTTTAAGTCAACGAAATATTCTTACTGGATTTGATTCCTTGTCAATTCTTTTCCCCATTCTACAAGTTTCTTCAAGGCTTTAACAAGCCTCCTTTGTAAATCCAATAAGAAAATCTTTTCCAGGTCATTCTCTTGGTTTTCTATTTGTATGCCCCTTTCATTTTAAAAAAACTTCAGCCTGTTTCTTTTATATATTCAGTAAAGTGTCCTTTTCCAAACCATTCACTTGGACCGTCATTTATAGTTCTACTTTCAGTGCTTTCTCTGTCTTGTCAGCTAAATTTTGTTCCACATCTGTCATTCTCTCATTAACATCTTTTAGACATAGTCTATTCATAGAAACAGACATCATTACTGACTGCTATGGTTTATGTCATTTTATAAGAAAAGCGAAGAGGACAACCAGCAGCAAGGGGGATAGATTCAGTTACGGTGATGATAAATGCACCATTGGAGGACTTGAAGGACATTATCTTCAGAGGGGGGGGAAATGACTATCTATAGCAGTGTTTCTCAACCTTGTCAACTTGAAGATGTCTGGACTTCAACTCCCAGAATTCCCCAGCCAGCATTCGCTGGCTGGGGAATTCTGGGAGTTGAAGTCCAGACATCTTCAAGTTGACAAGGTTGAGAAACACTGATCTATAGGGTGGATTTTACAGCAAATTCATGGCACACAATCAATCTACTTATCCATCAGTTTTTATTTGGGCAAGTTATAGGATTCTCACAAAAATCCAGAACCCTGGAAAGGCAGAAGGAATGAAAAGGAAAAAAAGATGACCAGCAACAAGGTGGATGGACTCAGCTAAGGGGTGGGTTTCAACCGGTTTGCGGCGGTCCCTGCGAACCGGTTGGTCGGTGAACCCGGAAGTAAGTAACTTCCGGGAACGGTGAAGGGCCCACCCGCGCGCCCGCGCTCCTTACCCGGTTTTGACGAGTTCTGCGCTTCCACGCATGTGCAGGATGCATACAGCGCCTGCGCGATCCTCCAGGAGCAGCTGGAGCATCGCACAGATGCTAGTACGCATGTGTGCACCGCGCACGTGCGCGAAGATGCTGCTGGCCCCGTTCCAACCGAACCGGTTGGAACGGGGCGAGAAACCCACCCCTGATTCAGCTACAGTGGTAAAGGGAGCAATGATGGAGAAGACGTGAAATAGATGATCATAGATAAAAACTGTCTGTGTGGTCACTAAGACTTGACAATGGATGGGAACTGATCAAGGAGAGAAGCAACCTAGAACTAAGGAGAAATTTATTGACAGTTGGAGGAATGAATCTGTAGAACACCTTGCCTTCCGATGTTGTAGGTTCTCCATCTCTGGTGGTTTTCAAGACAGCCATTTGTGTGGAATGGTATCGGGCAGGGATGGCGAATCTTTCCGGCATTTTCTGAGTGCCCAAACTCGAATGTGTGGGCATGTGTGTGCATGTCAGAGTGCCGGAAACCCGAAGACCAGCTGGCATGTCTGTTTTTTCTTGCCATTTTTGGTCCATTTTCAGGCCAATTTTGGCCCAAAGCGGCCCAACAAACAGCCCAAAAATAGCCCGAAAAATGGCCTGAACTACTGCAATGCGCTCTACATGGGGCAGCCCTTGAAGAGAGTTCGGAGACTTCAGCTTGTCCAGAATGCAGCCGCGCGAGCGATTGTGGGTGCGCCTTGGTACACCCACGTTACATCTATCCTCCGCGAGCTGCATTGGCTGCCTATCGGTCTCCGGATACGCTTCAAGGTGCTAGTCGTCACTTATAAAGCCCTACATGGTAGTGGACCTGGGTACTTGAGAGACCGCCTCCTGCCAATCACCTCCCATAGACCGATTAGATCCCACAGATTAGGCCTCCTCCAAATTCCATCTGCCGGCCAATGCCGACTGTTGACCACCCGGAGGAGGGCCTTTTCTGTGGCTGTTCCAGTCCTCTGGAACGATCTCCCTGTGGAGATTTGGGCCCTCACCACCCTTCAGGCTTTCTGTAAAGCCGTTAAGATCTGGCTGTTCCAGCAGGCCTGGGGCTGCTGAGTTCCACCCCCACTCGAACTGGTTGCGCTTGTTGAGATTTTTAAATTGGTTCTGTATTGTTGTCTGTTTTTGTTCCGTTCCTTTTGTATTGTGTCCCTTCCCTACCAGTTTGTTAGCCGCCCTGAGTCCCTTTGGGAATAGGGCGGCATATAAGTTGAATAAAACCAAACCAAACCAAACCAAGCCTGTGTTTTGGCTGTTTTTCGGGCCATTTTAAGGGTTTTTTCAGGTCATTTTTTGGCTGTCTCTGGCCATTTTCAGGCCATTTTCCATCACTCCAGCACTTGCGAAGACATGTACACCACAAACCAGAAGAGCAGCTGGCAATGGGCTCTGTGTGCCATATCTGGCACGCATGCCATAGGTTTGCCATCACAGGTAAAGGGTCTCCTGCTTGTTAAGGGGGTTGGTGGTCCCTCCCAACTCTGTTCTTCTGACAAATGACTTGATGGCACATAATTAGTCAATTACATGTCAGCGCCAAAGTTGGTCAATACGGCTCATGAAATGAAGGGTGGGATTAAATGAAACAAACCGCTCTTCCTTATAGCATCAGTCTTTCTATACAGTGCCGCTTCTGTTCTTTTGATCTTTCAAATTGCAAGCATTTTCTGTTGCTTTAATTACAGGAGTAGGGGGAAAAGAGGGGGTGGGCGTTGGTGGTGTGGCAGGATGCTCTTCGCTTCATCCAGAAAATAAGTGCTGGCAGCACTAACTAATTTGTCTCCTGTTCATTTCTGGAAGTAATAATCATAGAGGGTTTGGGGTTACTATTTTTTTTAAATAAAAGAAAGGGAAAGGGAGAGAAAGAAAGAGGAGAAACAAGAAAGAACAATCTCAGATGGCTGATTATATTTGATTCAGTACAGTTAAACTGGAGGCAAGAAGATTAAGAGGCCTTAGTAAGACCTTATAATGTACGTAATGCCTTATAAGCCTTAGTAAGACTACTTTCTATGAGCCGAGGTGGCGCAGTGGTTAGGGTGCAGTACTGCAGGCCACTTCAGCTGACTGTTATCTGCAGTTCAGTGGTTCTAATCTCACCGGCTCAAGGTTGACTCAGCCTTCCATCCTTCCGAGGTGGGTGAAATGAGGACCCAGACTGTGGGGGTGATATGCTGACTCTGTAAACCGCTTAGAGAGAGCTGAAAGCCCTATGAAGCGGTATATAAGTCTAACTGCTACTGCTATTGCTACACCTAGACTACTGCATCCAATTTTGGTTGCCACACTATAAAAAAGATGTTGAGACTCTAGAAAGAGTGCAGAGATGATTAGGGGACTGGAGGCTAAAACATATGATGAACGGTTGCAGGAACTGGACATGGCTAGTCTAGTGAAAAGAAGGGGAGACATAATAGCAGTCTTCCAATATTTGAAGGGCTGCCACAGAGAGAAAGATGTCAAGCTATTTTCCAAAGCACCCGAAGGCTAGACAAGAAATAATGGATGGAAACTGACCAAGGAGAGATTCAACGTAGAAATAAGGAGACATTTTCTGACAGTGAAAGCAATCAACCAATGGAACTTCAGAAGTGGCAGGAGCTTCGTCACTGGAGGATTTCAAGAAGAGACTGGATTGCCATCTGTCAGAAATGGTGCATGGTCTCCTGTTTGAATGGGGGTTGGACTAGATGACCTACAAGGTCCCTTCCAACTCTGCTAATCTGTTAATCTGATGCAATAAGGATTGCCAAGGAGTATCACAGCATGAACCAATTTTCATAACTTCCAGAGGAACCCCATTGCGAGGCCTAGAAGAAAGGTAAAAACAGCCTTCTGCGTTCCTTTGGGGGTTAAACGGGGTTGCCTTAATTTTGGCCTATATTTTGTCATAGGCTTACTTTCCATATGAGCTGTAAATCTGCCGGTCATCTAAATCTGGGTGGAAAAGATTAATTTCAGATTAGCTCTTTCCTTGGGTCTCTTAAGCACGAAGAGGGAACCATCAGCAGCTGCTCATTGAGACTCTTCCAGCCATAGCAACCCTGGGGCTCCCAGTTCTTCGACACTTTTAAGAGTAACAAGAGTTAATGGAGGTCTTCACTTCTTTTCACCTAATGGGTACCAGGTCAAACTTTAACTGGATCACCAGGACAAGCGATGAATGAGTTCAGAGCACAAAAATTGTAGGAAGGGAAAACCCTAACAAATGATTTAAGCTATGAAATTCAACTTCATGCTTGTGGCAGGAAGCCAATTTAAAACAGACTAATGGCCAGTTTGTAGGAAAGGAAAGGAAAGGAAAGGCGAGGGGAGGGGAGGAGAGGGGAGGAGGGGGGAAGGGGGGAGGAGAGGAGAGAGAGAAAGAGAGAAAGAGAGAAAGAAAGAAAGAAAGAAAGAGAGAAAGAAAGAAGAGAGAGAGAGAAAGGAAGAGGAAGGGAGGGAGAGAAAGGAAGAGGGAGGGAGGGAGAGAGAGAGAAGGAAAGGAAAGGAAGAAGGGAGCAAGAGCAAAAGAAAGAGAAAGAAAAGAAAAAAAGAGAGGGAGGGAGGAAAGAAAGAAAGAAAAAGAAAGAAAGAAAAGATGTAAGCACTTTAGCTCTTTCCAGTTCCTCCCTTTGCTTATTTTTCTTTCTGCAGCTCCGGGACTCTTTCCTGGATTTCGCCTGGCAAACTGATCAAAAACAGCTTGAGTTGATTTCTGTGTATCTCCTTTCCCACTCCCCGTCCTCCTTCCCCCCCTCCCTCCATTCAGCACTGGAGCAAACTGGTCAAGAAGATTGAATGTTTGTGGAGGACGATGTCATCTGAGCGGTGCGTGCCAAATTCTCTGGGAGTTTAGGAGGAAGGAAGCCAGCCAGACGAGGTCTCCAGCCTGGGCTTTAACCTCTGCTCACCTTTCCGTTTTTTCCAGTGTTTATCTAGCCCCATCTCAACCGGGTTCGAGGGGAACGTGATCCCCTTTTGCTTGGGCTTCTGGGACAAGGAGATTTCCTTCACATGGAAAAGTGTTTAATACCAATTTAATGGTCTGTCTAGCCAACTCTAATTCCCACCCGCTTCCCTCCCCCTCTCAGATCTTCCACCAACAAGTTGCTTTGCAAAAATCCTCTTATTTGAAAAGGCTTCCCTCATTCCCGTTGCTAGGATTTGAGAAGCAGCCTCTTCTCCTATCAAAAAAAATGCTTTCTTTTTTTCCTATTAAAGCAGATTCTTTATTGTTTTTCCCTCTATAACATCTTACAATCATCACATTAACATTGTTATGTCATCATACCCGTATATATCAATCTTACATAGCTTCTATATTTATATACATTCATTTACAGTTCTATACATGTCTCTATTGTTTCTTGGTTGAATTAACTTTTTCCCTGTTATGCAGCCATTTATACCAATTATCCCAAATTTCATAGTATTCAGACTCTTCTTTGTCCTTTAATCTTAATGTTAACTTGTCCATTTCTGCACAATCTAAAATTTTCTGAATCACTCATTCATCTGGGGGAATATTACTTTGTTTCCAACATTGGGCAAATGTTGGCTGTAGTCAACAGGTGTATTAGTATGTTTTCAATTTTCTTTCTATATTTCCCCTTGGTTATTGCCAGCAGAAAGTTTGTATTCTATTTGTTCCTCTTTAATTTGTTACATCCATTTCCAAATATTCATCCAATATTTTTGAGTTTCTGGACAGGTCCACCATATATGATAGAAAGCCCCTTACATTTTTTTTTGCACTTCCAGCAGGTTGGATTCATGTTCAGGTACATTTTATGTCTGTTTTTTTTTTTCCAATGATAGTGTGTTTTTATTGTGAGTCATGTTCATCAGTGAGAGAAGAATAAATTTAGTAGTGTTCAATTATTAAGAGAAAGAGAAGACCGAAGTATGTTGGGTACATTACTTAAATACCCAGGAGCTTTTTAGTGGCCTCAAGCTGAAAACGCTGGCAAATACCTGGAAATTCAGAGTTAGCTTTGTTTGCCCATTCAGTTGCTTTCCTTACCGGATTAAGTGCCCATGATGGAGGAGAGTCTTTCAATTTCATTAGAGAAATTGAAGATAAGATAAGATAAGACCTCCCAGTTGTTTGAAATATATAGCTTGGAGCACTAGAAGGGGAGCAATCAGCTGCAACAGCTTCCCTTTTCCTTTTGGATCAAGTGACTGAGCTCCATTTTTTGCAACTGAAACATTAATTAAGCGATGCACATAGAGATCTAAAAACATCCCAAGCTCAGAGGTACGTTGCCAAAATCCATCCTGATTTTGAAGCTTGAAGAGCTGAGGCCAGTCAACAGAAGTTAAGGGTGTCCTAAATGATCCGGGAAGGCTATCCCGGCATGAATTCTCTTCTGAAGATTTAGCTGCATAATGAGTTGTCTTAAATTTCATGTCAGAAGCAGTTGTCTTTCTTTTATAAAAAGTAGATCGCTTCACTTGGGGGGGGAAGGTTTTAATATTTCTCCTTCTGGATGAAAGGCAAGCAGATGCTTAGGAACGGTTTTCTTTTCAATGCTGCTCTTGTAGAGAGATCAACGGTGAAGCTCCAAAAAAGAAAACAATGTCTTGCACTGGACAGAATTGTAATTAAAAAAAAAAAGCAAGATGGAATGCAGGTTTTGCTGTGAATTCTTTTTTATTGAAGAGTTTTAATAGGTTTTAATAGGTTTTACAAATATTTCCCCTTCCCTCCCTCCCCCCCAACCCTCCCTCCCCCCAACCTCCCAGAGCAAAATACAGGGTATAAACATTTAACAATCATACACTAACATAAGCTAACTAACTATAGCATCCTACCTCCTCTTGTACTTTAACTCCCCTTTTATTAAGCTAACTTTAGATAAATTGTAATATTCCTGGTTCATTCAGAAGCTAATTGAAATTTCTTAGTCCGATATTGTGGTTTTGCTGTGAATTTGAGAGCAGCAAGAAACGGAAAAGAAAACGTGAAGCTGAATTTGCACATCAGCCCAAACCAAGAACATGTTGCGTTGGCATTACATTTTGCGGGGTTTGCAAACCGGAGGGCCTGAGTTCGAACTGAGCAAGCAATCCTAACAGTGTTTGGTTTATTTAAAAAAAAAAACCCAAAATCTAAATATATAGGAGCCCCACTTTCAGCACACATGGCAAAAACGGTTGAACACTAAACTCACCTGATGAGATTTGAACTCATGCTTTGTTCCCCCAAAAGGGCCAAGACTTCCAGAACTTTCTGTTCTTTGCAATCAGACCTATGTTTTGCAGCAAAGGTAACGGTTCCCTTGCACATATGGGCTAGTCGTTCCCAACTCTAGGGGGTGATGCTCATCTCCATTTCAAAGCCAAAGAGCCAGCACTGTCCGAAGACGTCTCCGTGGTCATGTGGCCAACATGACTAAACGTTGAAGGCACACAAACGCTTGTTTTACCACCAAAGGTGGTTCCTATTTTTCTACTTACATTTTTACGTGCTTTTGAATAGCTAGGTTGGAAGAAGCTAGGACAAGTAATGGGAGCTCACTTCCTTTACGTGGCGCTAGGGATTCGAATCACTGAACTGCTGACCTTCCGATCGACAAGCTCAGCGTCTTAGTCGCTGAGCCACCACATCAAAACACCTCCCCAACTCAAAACTACTCCATAAACAAAAGGAGAAGTTGCAGAATTCTCCAAAGAGACTGGTGCCCAATAATAAATATATATTTTGTCAAGGAAATATTATAAAATAAATGCCATTTCATCTTACTGGCTCAATGCTTGCATTTATTGATTTTTTTTTTTTTTTAATATAAAGGCCAAGATTGTGTTTGGAAGTAACACTTTAAAACGAAGCAAGAATATTTTGCACGGAGGTTGTGGTTGAACCACCTTCTCCAGCCTTCCTTTGACTGTCTCTCCCTCCCCTCCTCAATCAACCAGCCAAAGTGTTCTTTTCCTGTCCTTCATGATCAAAGGGATGCTTGGAGGCCTTTGATGTTCAACGTGTGTCCCCATCCTCCTTCCCTCCCTCCGCTAAAAATGAATCATGAAAATCAATCCAACGCCTTGAGCATTTCTCATCTTGCCCACTCTCCCGAACTGAGGAAGAATAAAAGTCTCGTTTTCAATGAGATCATTAGGTTCAAACGGTGAAACTTCGTTTCTCCAGCTGCCTGGGCTTCCCCCTTCTGAATTCCATATTTTGTGGGCAAAAATTAAAAATACATATATGATTGAGTCTCTTTGATTTTCATGGACCTAATGATTGAGGGATTCTTAATATTATTTCACTGGATATCATATATCCATGATGGTGACCTACCTACCTATTTATCTATCTATCCTGGCCACTGTGGCAACACATTCCTTCCACTAATAGCTGAAGTAACAAACAATACAAACAATATGTAGAGAAGATGAAAAGTCTGGTTCACAGGGAGAGCCATGCAGGTGCCAGAGACCCATGTCTAAAACAGGAATCACCTTGGAAAAGTTAATTGTTTCTCCTTATAGTGCAATGCTCTACTGTCGACCAGTTTGGACCTGCTGCAAAGCCTCAGTCATCAATTTGACAGCTGGAAAAGTGATGAATGGGCACCGTTTCCCTCTTGCTCTAGCTGGGCAGGCTTTCTCATCCTACCATCCATCAACATGACAGTACAAGAAATTCCATACAGATTAATCTACAGGGCTTTGGGAGGCAACAAAACGTCTCTCCTACCAGCCGAAAGGGAGATCACCAGAGAGAAAACATGGCTCTGTTTACTTTTCCTAGAAATCAGTTGGCCAAGAAGAACTTGGCTGAGCCAGCTCTCCAAATGGGCCATGCCAGCTCTCCCCAAAAGAGCAATTCAAATACTTTATTTGGCCAAGTGTGATTAGATACATCCGTTTGTCTCTGGTGCGTTAAGCTCTCAATGTACGTGCAAAGCAACAGAGTAATAATAATCATAATAGTGATGCCAGTAAAAGGAATGTAATAGAAAAGATGAGATAAAAGATAATAGGTAAAAGATCTTTTAATCAGAATAGAACTGGAAGGGACCTTGGAGGTCTTCTAGTCCAACCCCCTGCTCTAGCAGGAGATCCTATACCATTTCAGACAGGCGGCTGTCTAGTCTTTTCATAAGAACCTCCAGTGATGAAGCACCCACAACTTCTGAAGGCAAGCTAGTCCACTGGTTCATTGTCTTCACTGTTAGGAAGTTTCCCCTTAATTCCAGGCTGGTTCTCTCCATGATTAGTTCCCATCCATTGTTTCTTGTCCTGCCTTTTGGTGCTTTGGAAATTAGGTTGACCTCATCTTCTTTGTGGCAAGCCCTCTAATATTGGAAGACTGTTATCATGTCCCCCCTAGTCCTTTTTTTCTCTAGACTAGCCGTACCCAGTTCCTGAAACTGGGTATAGTTAATCATAGTTGCTCTTAAAAATAACAGTAACTAATACACCCATACTACATGGGTACACATACTTAGACATAAGACAGGACTATGAGGATTAGGTGTCCAGCCGAGTGATGGCATGGAGAGAAGAAACTGCCTCCGTGCCCCATTGTTTCAGCAAACAATACTGCGTAGTGGCATCCCAAGGGGAAGAGTTGCAATAGGTTATATCCAAAATGTGAGGGGGTCTCAGCCCTCCTTCTTACCAGTGCAATGCAAAATATAAATATAAATCTCTCCATATGGGCCATGCTAACCGCCCCAAAGGCACGCGGTGGCTCAGTCACTGAGCTTGTCAATCAGAAAGGTCAGCAGTTCGGCGGTTCGAATCCCTAGCGCCGCGTAACGGAGTGAGCTCCCGTGACTTGTCCCAGCTTCTGCCAACCTAACAGGTCGAAAGCATGTAAAAATGCAAGTAGAAAAATAAGTACCACATTTGGTGGGAAGGTAGTCATTCCAGCCACATGACCACGAAGACATCTTTGCATAACAGAGTGAGCTCCTGTTACTTGTCCTAGCTTCTGCCAACCTAGCAGTTCAAAAGCATGAAAAAAATAGGAACCACCTTTGGTGGGAAGGTAACAGCGTTCCGTACGCCTTCAGCCTTTAGTCATGCGGCCACATGAGCACGGAGACGTCTTCGGAATGTGCTGGCTCTTCGGCTTTGAAACGGAGATGAGCACCGCCCACTACAGTCAGAAACAGCTAGCACATATGTGTGAGGGGAATCTTTACCTTTAACCGTCCCCCAAAAAAGAGCAATTATAGAAATGCTGCTCCCTCTGCTCTCGGCTGGTCCAGAAGCTTGGGAGACCCAAGTTGAAACATTGCATATTGAAGCCAACCAGAAGTTTGTTCTAAGACTGAAGACTTGATGTATAGACATGGCAGGCCCATTGCTCACCCCAAAGTTTTGTTGGGCAAGCAATGAAGGAAAGGGCTATTCTGGAGAGATCAGCCTACCCAGCTGTAGACCCAAGTAGAAATAAATCAGGGCCACTAATACACTTGAAGTAGAGGTCAAATGTACCAAACTCTATACATCAAAAAAGCCGTAGAATATTTTTGCCATACCTTGAACCAAACAAAATAATACTCAGGATAAACCAGTGGTGAAATGTAAATTTTTTTGCCACCGGTTCTCTGGGCGTGGCTTGGTGGGCGTGTGTGCCATGTGATTGGGTGGGCATGGCCAACTTTAAAAAAAAAAATCGAAGCATTTTTTACTACCTATTCGCCCGAACTGGTAGTAAAAAATGCTTTAAGAAGTGGGGGGAAAAGGTTCAGTTATGCAATGTGATCGTGGGAATCTTTCCCCCCACTTTTTAAAGCATTTTTACTACTGGTTTGGGAGAATAGGTAATAAAATAATTCTTTAAAAAGTGGGAGGGGGGAAAGTTCCCACAATCGCATGGAACAGCTGATTGTCATGGAACCTTTTTTTCACTTTTTAAAGCATTTTTTTCCTGCCGGTTCGGGCGAATAGGCAGGGGAAAAAATCTTTAAAAAGTGTGGGGGGAAAAGCTTCCGATGATTGTGTGGCTCATAACTAATCCACGTAATCATTGGAAGCTTTTTTTAACCAGTTCACAGAACGAATGACAATTGTCCCTACCAGTTTGTCTGAACCGGTGCAAACCAGTAGCATTTCACCCCTGGGGTAAACCATTTATGTCCCAATTAATTAAACTTACCTAATTGTCCAAAGATGGATAGTCAGTCTAGCCAATTTTCACCCATTAGTGAATTTGGAGACCTAATTGCTGTATAGTAAGCTTCATTAGATTTTTAACCTTAAGGGACTTTCCTCACTTAGCCATCTTCCGCGAACCCAGCAGAGCGGTGCAATGCATCGTGTGAACGTTCAGCCTAATTCATGAGTAGGATAAGTGTATTGTGTGAATACAATCACCAAGACAAAAGTGTGCTGTCTGCTTAAGGTAAAAGCTAACCTGGTGATCATCAGGGTGACTCTGGGATTTGATTTTGGAGCCCCTAAGAAAAGAGATGTAGGGACGCAGGTGGCTCAGTGGCTAAGATGCTGAGCTAGTCGATCAGAAAGGTCAGCAGTTTGGCGGTTCAAATCCCTAGCGCTGCATAACAGAGTGAGCTCCTGTTACTTGTCCTAGCTTCTGCCAACCTAGCAGTTCAAAAGCATGAAAAAACATAGGAACCACCTTTGGTGGGAAGGTAACAGCGTTCTGTGCGCCTTCAGCCGGCCACATGAGCACGGAGACGTCTTCGGATAGTACTGGCTCTTCAGCTTTGAAATGGAGATGAGCACCGCCCCTTAGAGTCAGGAACGACTAGCACATATGTGCAAGGGCTTTACCTTAAGAAAAGAGATAATCTTTTTAAAGTGAGCAACTTTGTAATATTCTCAAAACCTTGATTCTTTTTAAACATAGCAAAGCGTTAAAACTTCTCGAGTTTGAAAAGGCACTATTTTGTTTGAAAGAGGGGGAAAAAATGCACGCAATGAAAATAACAGGGATCACCTTCATTTTGAAAATCTGTATCCCTCTCCATCCAATTTGGGGTCGGTGGATCTGTTAGCCCTTCCCTCCACATGGCTAAAATTCATTCCTCCAAAACATTGAAGGCCTGTTTAACATGCTCTGTTGCAGAGGAGAAACAAATTAGGACATAGTCTAAACAGAATAGCTCATGTAGGGGTGGGGGTAGAGCGATGCCCATATCATACTCAACTTAGCCTTCTCTGGAACACAGGGCCTGCATTGTTCGTGGCCAAGCAATGCGGTGGAAACGAAATGCATGCTGCCTCCCATGCGGCTGTTTATTTAATCCTGCCATGGGAGCCATTTAATTATACTCTGCCGTAAAACCTAGAGTGGGCCTTGACAAGCACAATGGTCATCAAAGCCATCGGAGCCCTTTGCTAGGTTGCGGAGAGAGGAATTCTGGTGGGGACCAAGGGCAAGCCAAACCTATTTCACCAACCATGTCACATCCTCCCCCTGCTGAATTCTACCTGACCAAACACTTACAAGTCTGTAATTGCCCTTCCCAGCTCCCTTGACATGGACTCATGCCCAGAACGTCTCTGTTCGTGGGAACTCAGCTGAGACAGAAAAGGCAGGAGGTTTTGAACCTTGATTGACAGCTTTGTATTAGGCAGGCTTTAAACTCTCTCCTGCTTGAGGATCTGCCTTGAGTTCGCCCGAGAAAAGTGACCCAGGGAAAGACAAAGGGCTTCAATCAATCAGAATAGAGCTGGAAGGGGCTTTGGAGGTCTTCTAGTCAAACCCCCTGCCCAAGCAGAAGATCCTATATCAGGGGTGACAAACTCGATTTCATTGAGGGCCTATCAGGGTTGTGCTTGACTTCAGGGCCCAGGGTGGGCGTGGCCAGCTTGAAGTCACTCATGCTGGGGGCACCTGAGTGCTCTGTCAGTGAAAATGGGCTCCTGTGCTCTGTTTTCAGTCGCAATGGCCTCCTGCAGCCCTCTGCCAGCAATAATGGTGCTCAGGTGGGCTGTGCTGGCAGTTCAAATCCCTAGCGCCGCGTAATGGAGTGAACTCCTGTTACTTGTCCCAGCTTCTGCCAACCTAGCAGTTTGAAAACATGTATGCCTTCGGCGTTTAGTCATGCCGGCCAAATGACCACGGAGACGTCTTCGGACAGCGTTGGCTCTTTGGCTTTGAAACAGAGATGAGCACCGCCCTCTAGAGTCAGGAACGACTAGCAGATATGTGCGAAGGGAACTTTTACCTTTACCTTTAAATACGCACACGAGACAGCAGTAAAGAGCCAAGGTGGCACAGTGGTTAGGGTGCAGTACTGCAGGCCACTTCAGCTGACTGTTATCTGCAGTTCAGCGGTTCTAATCTCACCGGCTCAAGGTTGACTCAGCCTTCCATCCTTCTGAGGTGGGTGAAATAAGGACCCAGACTGTGGGGGCGATATGCTGACTCTGTAAACCGCTTAGAGAGGGCTGAAAGCCCTATGAAGCGGTGTATAAGTCTAACTGCTATTGCTATTGCTAAGAAAATAGAAATAGATAAAAGATCCACTTGATGAGTAGTTTTCAACCATTGCAAGAAACAACAAGTGGATACTTTTCACCTTATCAGTCTCTTTATTTGATTTTCTTTTAAGTTGACTTTTCTATTTAAAGCCAAGGAACAGTCCAGTTTCCAAAAATGTTGCAAAGTAAGAAGCAAGAGGGAACATAAAGGTTTTCACTTAGGCTTAGATGTTCCTGCCTGACTGATCTTGTCAGGTATGAGACCCTTTTCCATGAAATGTGTACTCTGCTAAGTTATTCCAGGTCCCCCCCACATCTCCTATGGTAGCTCACAACTTATCAGAAGCATTTCATTTCCAAAGCACCAAGGTCATTCGTCTTAAAATAGGAATGTTCCAGAGCACTTTATTTCTCAGAATTAGGAGACGAACCAGCCTCACTCATTACATGAAATGGTCATAAATTATGTTTTATTAGAACAAAATGATTTCCTAGGGAGGAAATCCTTGGCTAAGAGTGGGAGATAGGAACTCCTTGTTTGAAATTCTAACTTCAAGCCCTTCATCCCTTATATAGCTACCCTGTTTTTCCTGAAAATAAGACCTCCCTGGATAATAAGCCCAATGGGGGGGGTTTGAGGGCATGTGCTAAAATAAGCCCTCCCCCCAAAATAAGACCTTCCCCAAAATATTTAAGCGCATGTGCAGCCAATCCCTGCCATTTGGCTGGATTACTGCAATGCACTCTACATGGGGCTACCCTTGAAAAGCGTTCGGAGACTGCAACTAGTCCAGAATGCAGCCGCAGCCGCAATTCAAGGTGTTGGTTATTACCTTTAAAGCCCTACATGGCTTAGGACCAGCATACCTGCGAGACCGCCTACTGCCACATTCCTCCCAGCGGCCGGTAAGATCCCACAGGGTGGGCCTCCTTCAGATGCCGTCAGCCAGACAATGTCGGCTGGCGGCTCCCCGGAGGAAAGCCTTCTCTGTAGCTGCCCCGACCCTTTGGAACGAACTACCCCCAGAAATCCGGACCTCACCCACTCTCATGGCCTTCAGAAAAGCTGTCAAGACCTGGCTATTCCGGCAGGCCTGGGGCTGTTGACCTCATTGTTGAGGTCCAGCCCCAACTGAAATGAATGTATTTGTGTTGTTTTTAACTTGTCTTATTTTATTTTTATTTTATTTTCTTTCTTTTCCCTTCTGTAAGCCGCCCAAAGTCCTTCGGGATTGGGCGGCCTATAAATAAAATCAAACTTCAAACTTCAAACTTCATTTCCTGGGGGGGGAGGGGGAAACATGCCTCACGGAGGCCACTTCCGCAAACCCTAGCTACCACGCCCCTTCTCTTCATGGTGGCCGCAAAAAAAAAGGGGAAGGCCCAGTGAGGCTAGAGCTGGCAAGAGGGTGCCAGAAACAGGGACAGAACCTCCAGCCCTCTCTGGATCAGCTGATCTGCAGGATTGCGGGCCGAGGTTAAGGGCCCTCCTGCACCTCAATTTTGTTTTATTGACATTGAGTTTTTATTGATTAGCCCTTGGGCAGGGGTGAAATTCAGCAGGTTCTGATAGGTTCTGGAGAACCGGTAGTGGAAATTTTGAGTAGTTCGGAGAACTGGCAAATGCCACCTCTGGCTGGCCCCAGGAGTGGGGTGGGAATGGCGATTTTGCCATATCCTTCCCCTGCCATGCCCACCAAGCCACGCCCGCAGAACCGTTAGTAAAAAAAAAAATTGAATTTCACCACTGCCCTTGGGCCACATCAAATTGCAAAGTTCAAGAAACAAATTATTACTAAAATTTGATAAAAGCAATTTAAAATGAAATTGGAATAAAATACGATTTAAAATGGAGTTGGAATAAAATACGATTTAAAATGGAGTTGGAATAAAATACGATTTAAAATGGAGCTGGAATAAAATATGATTTAAAATGGAATTGGAATAAAATACGATTTAAAATGGAATTGGAATAAAATACGATTTAAAATGGAATTGGAATAAAATACGATTTAAAATGGAGTTGGAATAAAATACGATTTAAAATGGAGTTGGAATAAAATACGATTTAAAATGGAGTTGGAATAAAATACGATTTAAAATGGAATTGGAATAAAATACGGTTTAAAAAGAAATTGGAATAGAATACAATAATTTAAGATATAGATAAAATATGATAAAATTATGTTTCGGTGTCACCCTTGCAATCTACCCCAATCAGTCCCACATAGGCAGATCTCAACCGAATCATTGTGTTTAAGCACTGTGCTGTGTTAAATGTTATTTTCCCGTTCTGGATGGACATAAGGTAAGTTGTTTTGATACGGGGATCCCAATGGATCCTTCGTTTGGTATATAGACCAAGGTCCCTCAAAAGTAATAAGACCTCCCCGAAAATAAGGCAAAGTGCTTATTTCGGGGGTCAAACGAAAATAAGACCCAGTCCATTTGTCCTTGACTTATGACCACAGACATCATTGAATGGAAGGGGGAAAATAACCTGATAACACACGTTGCAACAGGCAACCTATGAATAATCCTCAGACTCACAATTACAATTTCTAATCCCAAGGGGACAAAAAAATGTCTAGGCCTCCAATAAGTCTTTCCATGCCAAATTTCTGATACAGGTTCGAGAATGTAGACAGCAGATAAGGAAAGAGAAGGAATGTCCACCGATCGTGGTGGGAAAGAGAAGGTCACGGATGGAAGAAATCCTTCTCAAAATGCCCCAGTTGCAAGCAAAGCTTAGCCTCCGTGGCAGCCTCATCCATCATCGGGCTAATCGCTTCAATTTGGGCCCTCAACGACAGGACGTGTCTGACCTGCTGCGCATTGCCTTTGCTTCTCATGTGTCCCCAGGAGAAAGTCTTCTCAGCAGAACTCCCAAAGGGGAAGAAAAGGCCTATAACACTGGGCAGCAATGGGTGCCATTGTTTTCCGGAAGATGGTCAAGAGTTAATTCTCTGGCCAATTTTGTTTTCCCATCAGAAAACTGAGATGGGGTAGGGACGAGGAAGAGGGAAGGGAAAAGGAGGGGAGGGGGACAGCAACCCCTCCTCCTTCCAGCCTCCGTGAAAGAAAGATTTATATTTAAAAGCAACTTTTGTTCATCAGAATTCATCCTGCAGGGCAGGAAATTCCCTGGGAGAAAAAAAAGGAAGGAGGAGGGGGAGACATCAACAGTTCCGTACCACGACATAGGATTCCAGGCTTCTCCCTACAATCGGACGTGGAGGCAAGAGAGAGAATTTGGATAGAGAAATGCCAACGCAGGTAGTCCTCGACTTACAAACAGCTCATTTAGTGGCCATTCAAAGTTACGTCGGCACTGAAAAAAAAGGGACTGATGGCCGTTTTCAATACTTACAATAGCAATAGCAGTTAGACTTATATACCGCTTCATAGGGCTTTCAGCCCTCTCTAAGCGGTTTACAGAGTCAGCATATTGCCCCCAACAACAATCCGGGTCCTCATTTTACCCACCTCGGAAGGATGGAAGGCTGAGTCAACCTTGAGCCGGTGAGATTTGAACAGCCGAACTGCAGAACTGCAGTCAGCTGAAGTAGCCTGCAGTGCTGCATTTAACCACTGCGCCACCTCGGCTCATCCAGTTGATGTGATTGTGTTCTGACCCCCCTTCTCTGTCCAGGAACGAATGCCACAAACAAACGTAAATAAGAATACTTTTAATCAGTCCAGACTCTCATTGGCTGCAAGCCCAAAATAAACAAAGAGATAAGCACTCTGGCAGCAAGCCCTACAAAACTAGGCAATGCAAACAAGGTCTCACAGCAAACCACTTCTCCAAGTTGGTTTCTCTGAATCATGAACGTTGACTTCTGCAAAAGGGCGTGGCCCAAGCAGTCTCTTTTATAATCAGCAGAGGATCTTAATAAGCATCAGCTAAGCGTAATCATCTCCTACAATTACTCAGTTGTTCCTTCCGCCGAGTAGCCCTTCGACGGTGTGCATCCTGAAACAACTCACAAGTGTTTTCCTGAACACTCCCTCTGATCCAAGTCTCCACCGCCACCTGGTGGACAGTCTGTCCTTGTCTTGCTCGGAGTGGGCACCTTATCCAGGGTCCTCCACCTCCTCCAGGGCCGACTCATAAGACCCCTCGCTGTCAGAGTCTGGCGGCCGCTCCAATGGCTCCTTCCAGACCACAACAGATTGTAATGTCATAATGTCCCAGCATGGACCAGGGAGAAAGCAGACAGAAGCACAGTGGATGGAATCTCCAGTCTTTGCTTCGCCTTCAAAGAGCAACAAGGTACAAAGTGAACTGAGTACACCAACAATGTGCAAAGTCAGCACTGGCCACACCCCTGACTAGACAGCGACACCTCATAAAGATAAAGGTTCCCCTCGAACATCTGTGCTAGTCATTCCCGACACTATGGGGGCAGTGCTCATCTCCGTTTCAAAGCCAAAGAGCCAACACTCTCCAAAAACGTCTCTGTGATCATATGTGGCCAGCATGACAAAACATCGAAGGCGCACAGAACGTGACCCAACAAAAGCACGCCCGACAACAGCGCGCCGACAAAACCGCGTTGATAAAACCACGATGTCGATAGCATGCCCACAAAGGCGGCCGACAAAAGAGCGCCGACAGAAGCGCCATTACAGTTAAGGTAAGGGTTAGGGTAAGGGTTAGGTTTAGGGTTAGGTTCAGGGTTAGGTTCAGGGTTAGGTTTAGGGTTAGGTTTAGGGTTAGGTTAGGGTTACCTTTAGGGTTAGGTTTAGAGCACGCTTCTGTCAGCGCACTGTTGTCGGCGTGCTTCTGTCCTAATTCTTTGGCGCGATTTCAAACTCGCGCTTTTGTCCCTGCGGTTTTGTCGGCACGCTTTTGTCAACCGTGCATTTGTCGGTGAACTGCACAGAACACTGTTACCTTCCCACCAAAGGTGGTCCCTATTTTTCTACTTGCATTTTTAATGTGATTTCGAACTGCTAGGTTGGCAGAAGCTGGGACAAGGAACGGGAGCTCACTCAGTTACGCGGCGCTAGGGATTTGAACTGCCAACCTTTCTGATTGACAAGCTCAGCGTCTTAGCCACTGAGCCACCGCGTTCATACCAGCTACAATACAAATCCTGATTTAGAGATCAAAGTGACTGTATTCACCGAACTTGTTAAGCTGCACCCTGCCACATTATTGCTCAGTGTAAAGGTTCGGTGCATTTTTGGCGAGGATAAAAGTCTGCTGGTAGTTTTAGATAAGGAAATATACATTGATGTCAGTGCACATTTTTTTTGTCGCCAAAGGGTTCTGCCGAAGAATGATAGGCAGTACATTTCTGCAGCCTCTAGAAAGAAGATAGCGTTTAATGTTGGCCCTTTCTCAACTTTAGCAAGAAAAGGAAGCTCATATTTCAGGTTATGATATTAGGGCCCCTTGGAAGCCATTATTTCCTTGATACAAGACATGTCCAAACAGAACAAGGCTTTGAAGAAATGAAAGTTACCTTAGGCATAAACTTCCTTGCAGCATTTCATAAGGAAATGAAATTGAACATTACCAATACATCAGATTTATTAAAAGAGAGCAGTGAGAGATAACAGCTGCCATCCAGCATTTACTTCATTCAATACAAAAGTGTCACAATTTGGAAGTAACACAACACAACACACACACACACACACCACACACACACACAATCTCTTCTGTTTTCATAAGTGGCCCGGCTAGATTCTCTGGTTGCAAAATATTTGAACTAGTGATGATACTGAACTAAAAACTCAGGCTAATGATATGCCAATGCAGCTCCCTCCCTCCCTCCCCACTCAGCTTGAGATGTTAAAGGGGCATGAAAAAACGGTGGGGATTTAATTCACAAAAGCAAGGCATGCCATGTGTAATAAATTTATTATTACTAGGATGAAAAAAAATGAAAGCAAACAGCTGGGATGGCAGGGGACGACGGCTGGCAAATTCCCTGCTACACATTTTTTCTATTCCCTGAACACATTCCCTGTAGACATTTTGGAAAGGGAGGGAGGGAGGGAAAGAAGGAAGGGGGAAAGGAGGGATTTTTCCGGGCACCGAACTGGTAGTAATGCTGGCATGAAGCCACCCCTGAACGAGGACATTGTAAACTACAAGCAAAATATGTGTCTGCCTCTAAGCTTTCAGAAAACAGACTGTAAAGAGGTGGTTTGTGATCAAGGTTGGCCCCCCCAGCCTTATTTGGAAGCTGGTTGACCAGGAAAACTTTCCTAGGAGATATCAAGTCTTGGAAAGGAAAGACGAGAAGTGGAAGAAAGCAAAGAAACTGAACTAAAAGGCTCCCTAAATAATTAATTACGGGATACAGCGCAATCCAGGAACCCTGTTGATTTTTAAAGTCAGTCATTGCTTGTTAGGCTCCATTAAGTCACCATGGAAAGCATGTTGAAGGATTTTTGGGAGGGAAAAAAATGGCTAAAAATTTAAAAGTTAGGTCGTTCTTTCTTGTTTGCTAACATTTTTTCACAGAAAAGGGCACCCGGAGCGAAAACAAAGACACTCACGCACACACATTCATCTGGGTGCATGTCTCCGTGTGAATCTTTTTAACTGCCTATATTTCGGAGGGAAACTAGGAAAGGTTTTCCTCCTTGCTGTCCTAAGAAGTATTTTGTTGCATGTAAACTAACACCTTACATACAAACCACATCTGTGCATTTAATAAAAAAGGAACAGAAAATCAATTTACTGGACTGTTTTTATCCATCCATCCATCCATCCATCTATCTATCATCATATCTATCAGCTATCTATCTACTTGCCTACCTACCCTTCAGTGGTGCGTTTCAAAAATTGTTCGAACTTACTCTGTGGGTGTGGCCTCCTTTGTGGGAGTGGCTTGCCGCCCATGTGACCGGATGGGAGTGGCTTGCCGCCCATGTGACCGGATATGAAGATGCCGACGACACTTGTCAGGACCACCTTAAATTACCTCACACACAGCACTGGCATGCATAAGAATAGGATGTATGCTTGTTTTTTAAAAAGGCATCTTTGGTTTGCGTTAAAACAACTTCAACACACGCAATGTTCTGATTGCACCACAAACGCAGTAGTCATCCTTGCCTTTCACAGAGGCACTGAGTTTTATAAATAGGAGCATGATAGTGTAGAATAATCATATCCAAGGACCAGTGGTGGGTTTCAAAAAAGTTTGGAACCTCTTCTGTAGGTGTGGCCTGCTTTCCGGATCCACTGGTGGAACCTCTTCTAACCGGTTCGGTAGATTTGATGAACCGGTTCTACCAAATAGGTGCGAACTGGTAGGAACCCACCTCTGCTACCCTTCTACTATCTAATCTTGACTGGTGCATTCTGTCTATTCATTTCCAACTTTCAAAGACATCGGTGTCAGAGACAACATGGATATGTTGCTTGCTCCAAAATTGTTTGTGAGAATAGGGATGAAATCCTAGTTATGCTATAACTTGTATCCAAGTTATGACACATTTTGATACGTCATTTTGTGTATTTAAGGCATGCCTACCCACCTTGTAGTTATTCTCATTTGTGTGGGAATCCACTTGCGCAAGTGTAATAAACTAGATGCTTTTTTGTTGATCATAGTCTCCTTGACCATTTTTTTTAATATGTAGAAAATATATCTGGGATATTTTTTTTATCTCACACTGTATTAAGGATGTATTTAAATATTTATTTAGCCTATGGCAAGTGCTAAGGAAACGCCATACTTAAAAATAGCTTTGTTCAGCAAGTAAGATTTGGCCTTGGTCAAAGCAGTTAGAACAGATTTGGTATGGTTCAAGAAACATCCTATGTACTCTACTATGCAAATTCAATCACTGTGATTTAGAAACCATAGTTTAGAGTTATCTGAACTCAACTATGTGTGGCTTATTCCATAAAGCACAATTAAGTAAACCACAATTTAGTGTAGGATTTTGCATTATGGCTGCGAAGGTTTGAATTCAGTTCCTACACACACACACAAACACACGATGTAAGTACTGCCATTAATATTTTTATTCTCAATATTCTCAGGTAGTGCGTTGGTAAGAGTCACGAACAGTTCTAAATTATTTGGGCAAGGTAACCTAATGACATACATATTTGAAACAGGATCAGATTATACATCAATGGGAAGAATTATTCACACAATTTAAGATTCTACTTTGCGGCTTGTGAGACCTCCCCACTGAAGCATGCCAAAAGAAGATTAAGGCATGCCAATTTATCGGAACCATTTAAAATTTGAATATATGCACGACTGCATTCAGCAAAAAGGAAAGAAAATATTAAGCTCTGTGTGAAAGTATGAATTAGGGAACCTCTGAAGCATTTGAGTAGCATCCCTGCTTCCTAAAATGTGCTAATCTAGTGCAATCATAAAGTAGCTATGAATTAAAAACTGGCTGGAGCAGAAACATTAGTGCTGCGACAAGAGAAAGTAGCCATCTGGAGTCATCGTCAACCAGACATTGAGACCAGGGTTGGGTTCTGGCAGTCACTACTGTCGGTTTGCTCGTGGTTGCGCCACCAGCACATATCCATGCGCTGTCAAGCATGCCTCCTTCAATATCCAAGAAAGGAAAACCTCAACTCCATTTTAATGGAGATAAAGTACTTTTACTAGATATGAAGTGAAAGCAACTAAAAGGAAAGCAAGATCTGAGCCAGAAAGGCAGGAACATATGCATATCAAACAGTGGTGGGTTTCAAAAATTGTTCGAACCTACTCTGTGGGTGTGGCCTCCTTTGTGGGAGTGGCTCGCCGCCCATGTGGCCAGATGGGAGTGGCTTGCCGCCCATATGACCGGATATGAAGATGCCGACGACACTTGTCAGAACCACCTTAAATTACTTCACACACAGCACTGGCATGCATAAGAATATGATATAAACTTGTTTTTTAAAAGGCATCTTTGGTTTGCGTTAAAACAACTTCAACACATGCAATGTTCTGATTGCACCACAAACGCAGTAGTCATCTTTACCTTTCACAGAGCTACTTAGTTTTATAAATAGGAGCATGATAGTGTAGAACAATCATATCCAAGGACCAGTGGTGGGTTTCAAAAAATTTTGGAACCTCTTTTGTAGGTGTGGCCTGCTTTCCGGGTCCACTGGTGGAACCTCTTCTAACCGGTTCGGTAGATTTGACAAACTGGTTCTACCGAATAGGTGCGAACTGGTAGGAACCCACCTCTGATATCAAACGTTTACCCAGCACCCTCCCCCCCCCCAATTCCCCAACCCATTGTCCACTCTGCAACTGCCTAAGGTGTCATGTGGGGTGCATCTTCAAACAGCCTCATCAAGTTGGTATGCGGAACGGTTGGCCTTGACCAAGTCACCAGCATGCGCAGAAGACGGTGAGAACAATACTCCTCCAGTACAATATAATTCCCTTCCCTAATACTATGCAACCCCCCCCCATTCCTATGGCAGCTGATAGCAAGCAAGCGTAGCAAGCAAAACAGAGGCTGACATGAGCAGTGCAATAAAAAGTGTTCTGCGCATGCGCAGAAGCAAAAAAGATGGTGGCGCCTATAGCGTACTCAAGATATATTGTAAGTGACATTAATTGGAATAACTTGATTTAAGCTTTTACTCAGTTCTACTGCTGGGTCTACTGTTTTGTTACATAGAAGATGGTAATGTCAGTAGTCTTCCTTGGACTCCTCGATTTCTTGGTGCTTTCAACATCCGCTAAAAGTGACATTTCTCACTGAAATAAAATAATGACTGTTGTTGTTTTAAATGTAGCTTCTGTGGCTATTTTTGAACCTCGTTCCTCTGAGGGGGTCCTTGGTGCTTTCTGAGCATGCTTGTTTTCTTGCAGACATCTCATTACCTTGACTAGGTAACATCATCAGTTCTACTAGCACTGAGGATGTACTAGCACTGATGATGTTACCTCGAGTGGGTAATGGAAAATAAATAAATTGCCGGAACGAGCAAATTGACATTTGAAATTAGAGAACAAGAAGATAAACAATTTTATAAGATAAGGGTTTTATTTTTATCAATGGTTAGACAAAAAAAATATGGAAATGAAATAGAGAATTTTAAAATACAAGGATAATGGAATGATACAGAATGCAATATAAAGATGTACTACTATTGGATGGATTTAGGAGCATGTAATGAATTCCTATAATATAAATTAATCCAAAATGTAGAATAGCTTGTATAAAATTGTATAAAACTCTAAACTCTAAACTCTAAAACTCTAAAATGGAAGAAGAATAGTTATAGTCAAATAAATCATCAATAATGATAACAATGTATACATATATAATAGATTGATAATATGAGATTTTATATAAACTGTAAGTGAGGACTATGGAGAGGATGCACAAAAGTTTTGTAACCAACCGACACACTGGATGTAACTGGAAAACGTTTTTGTGTTTTGTGTGTGTATGTTTGTTTTTTAAAAAAATAAACTCTTTTAAATAAATAAATAAATAAATAAATAAATAAATAAGTCGGTAAGTAAGTAAGTAAGTCTAGGCAAAAAGTTTATCAAGAAAGTTCCAAAATCAATTCTAAAATATCCTGTGAACAAAGAAGGACAGACAGAGGTCGGTTCCTACCGGTTCTGACCGGTTTGGCTGAGTAGGTAGCAACTCGGCTGGCCATGCGCCCAAACTGGCTCCATCGACGGTGCCATAGGCACCGCTATCTTGTCTTTTTTTAACTTACTGCGCATGCACGCATAGCGCACATCAAGTTCGTGTGCCCGAAGTGCGTCCCTGAGCGAACCGACAGTAGAAGAAGCCGGAACCCACCCCTGGCGGCAGATCTTAATACGCTATTGTCATAGTATGAACAAAGGTGTCAGACCTGCCCCAACTTAGATCCTTAGGAAAGGAAGACCCTTGACTCCATTTGTTTGAAGTGATAGGTTCTTTCACTAAAGCTAAGTGGTTGCAGCAAAAGTCAAGCAAGATCTGAATATTCCCACACAAAGAGCCAGAGCGATCAGTGGGAATACTTCCCAGAGGCCAAGAAACGCTCAGAGAATATTCCAGCCAAATTGGTCTCTTTCTGTCTATTCTAGCAAATATTCCTTACCTTTCCCTTTAAGGAGATAATGGGCCACCAGCTCAACTGGAGACAGCAAGCCCCTTTGCCTGGAATGCATATATTTTTACCACTGCTCTTTTTCTCTGAAATGGCAGACTATATTTACATTCACAAGCCTACGCGGCAATATCTCTCTTTTTTTTCATAAAGGGTGTAAAAAAAATGAAATGTTAATTTCTTACTTTAATTACAAGAAAAATATGTCATTAAACTATACAGTCATCTGAGTAGCTGGTAATTGCCAATCAAGTGCCTAACATGTAATAAAGAGATTAAATTAAGCAGAGGAGGAGAAGAAGAAAAAAAAATCAGTCTGGATCTGAATTCCTGAGGGTGAGATTTATGTACAAGACAACCTCCCTAGAAACAAGAAATAAAAACCAGTACATTGCTGGAGGCTACGGTACCATTTGTATCCTAATAAATCCACAGCTTTTCATAAAACAGGGGTGAATTGGTCTTTCGGTCTTTTTTTTTAATTTTAGGGAGCCTGTTAAGGATTAGGGAAAAGTCTCCCAAAGCCACGCGTGGAACAGGAGCATCACAAGGGACCAAAGATAATAAGTAATAAGAGCATAGTAGCAGCTCCAGAATACCATCTCGTGAGTCTCATTCGTCCCTTTGCTCCACCAAATTGACAACTTGACAACTGCCAATAATGCTACAGGTCTTGATGAGTTAGAGACGCTTCAGAATCGAGATATTTATGTAACAAAAGTACATGTGGTCCCAGTTGTCACTCAAGGTAGCTTCTCCGCTGGGTCTGTCATGATTTTCCAACTCTCCATCTTGCTGGCATTCAGGTTTGGAGAAATTTTAATTTATTTGCTTATTTATTTATTTTTCTTTGCCCAACATGTACAAGATAGCCGATGTAAGTATGAACATGGACATGAGCAAAGGAACTGAGTAGAAATAAATGGGGACAGTAGGACAGGGACGGTAGTCATGCTGGTGCGCTTATGCACCGTGACCCGACAAATGCGCGCCGACAAAACCGCGACATCAAAAGCGAGATTAGGGTTAGGGTTAGGGTTATAACGTTGTTTTCGCATCGCACTATGTTGTTTGTTGATGGTGCACTTTTGTCGGTGCATAATTGTTGGCGCGCTTTTGTCAGCGCGCTTTTGACATCGCGGTTTTGTCGCCGCACATTTGTCAGGCACGCATTTGTCGGTGAACCCTTATGCACGCCCCCTTTACGGACCTCTTAGGAATGGGCGAGGTCCAGGGTAGACAGTTTGAGGTTGAAGCTGTGGGGGTTTGAGGATGTAACAACGGATTCAGGTAGAGCATTCCAGGCGTTGACCACTCTGTTGCTGAAGACGTATTTTCTGCAATCGAGTTTGGAGTGGTTTACCTTGAGTTTGTATCGATTGTTTGCCTGTGTATTATTGTGGTTGAAGCTGAAGTAGTCGTTGACAGGTAAGACGTTGTAGCAGGCAATTTGGTGTATTATGCTTAGATCAGACTGCAGGCGGCACAGTTCCAGATTGTCCAAACCCAACATTTCAAGTCTGGTGGCATAAGGGATTAAATAATTGTGTGGTGAGCAGGGAATAAGTCACAGCTGGGCCTCCTTAGCGATAGCGATAGCATTTAGGTTTATATACCACCCTGTAGTGCTTTTAGCGCACTCTCTGAGTGGGTTTACTAAACCCAAAGGAGGGGCCAAGCGCATATCAGTCTCGAGTCCCTTCGTGCCCACCAGAGATCGAAGTCCAGCCCACCTTGAATTCCATCGACCCTTATCTACCGCTAACTTGCTTTGACAGTTAGTAGTTCAGATTCTTGTAGAGACCTTATACAATAAACCTATATATTCATCTGAAGTGCCCGGACTCCTGATTTCCTATGCTTGACAGTAACCTTACAATAAAGCTAGAGGTAATACTTAGAACATAGAATATAAAACAACAGAGCTGGAAGGGGCCTTGGGGATCTTCTAATCCAATCTCCTGCTCAAGCAGGAGATCCTATACTATTCCAGACAAGTGACTGTCCACTCTCTTCTTAAAAGCCTCCAGTAATGAGGCACCCACACCTTCTGAAGACAAGTCTATGGAGATTCTCAGTCATCCAGGTCATGGTTGACCCAAAGATGCTTTTTCAACATGCAACTTGGCTTTCTGGTTTTTTTTCTTTGAAGCCATTTCGCTTCTCATCTGAGAAGCTTCTTCAGCTCTGAGCTTCTTTGATGAGAAGCAAAACATCTTCAAAGAAAAGCAAGAAAGTTCAGTTGCCTCTTGAAAAAAGCACCTTTGGGACAACCATGACCTGGATGACTGAGAATCTCCATAGACATTTGCTTGGGGATTCATAATTATAAGGGAAGAAAAAGAAAGAAAGAAAGAAAGAAAGAAAGAAAGAAAGAAAGAAAGAAAGAAAGAAAGAAAGAAAGAGAGAGAGAGAGAGAGAGAGAGAGAGAGAGAGAGAGAAAGAAAGAAAGAAAGAAAGAAAGAAAGAAAGAAAGAAAGAAAATAATTAATAGTTGTTTTCACACTATTAAGTTTCTCCTTAGTTCTAGGTGTTCTTATTTCTGGGTGTGCTTCAGTGGTGGGATTCAAAAATTTTTACTACCGGTTCTGTGGCTGTGGCATAGTTTGGTGAGCGTGGCTTGATGGGCGTGGCAGGGGAAGGATACTGCAAAATCCCCATTCCCTCCCAATCAGCTGGGACTCAGGAGGCAGAGAATAGATAGGGGCAGGGCCAGCCAGAAGTGGTATTTACCAGTTCTCCGAACTACTCGAAATTTCCGCTGCCGGTTCTCCAGAACTGGCGAGAACCTGCTGCATACCACCTCTGGTGTGCTTCTTAATTGGGCTCCCTGGCAAGGCCTGCCTACCATTCTCAGAAATGACAAACAGGTATTTACAGCGCGTAAGAAACAGATATTCTCCTTGCCATTTGTCATTGCATAGCCCCCTAAATGGTAAATACACTTAGCCTATTTCCCACGTTAATGTTATGAACCCATTCTAAATCCTGCATAACAATTATACCCAGCTCTTTTGTAATGGCGATGTGATTCCTTTATTGCCATTTTATTGCTTTTGCTTGGAAACTGCCTGGGATTGCTGTGTATAAAATTAGGTGACCATATAAGTCCCGTAAATAATATATAAATAAAAACACTATTAAGTAGCAGTAGACTTATATACCGCTTCATAGGCCTTTCAGGCCTCTCTAAGCGGTTTACAGAGAGTCAGCATATTGCCCCCAACAATCTGGGTCCTCATTTTACCCACCTCGGAAGGATGGAAGGCTGAGTCAACCCTGAGCCGGTGAGATTTGAACCGCTGACCTGCTGATCTAGCAGTAGCCTGCAGTGCTGCATTTAACCACTGCACCACCTTGGCTATTCCCCTCACCCATTATTTTTTCTTAAACCAGTCAGCCTTGCAAGCTGTTCCTCCCACCAGTCAATGGAAAATGTACTAGGCTGTTGCCCGTATCTATTTTTGCCCAGCTCATAAGAGAAATCTCAAATTATATTGTGTGACATCGGTCAGGCTTCACAAATCTTTGCTTTCTTGCTTTCGCCAGAAAGAAATGGATAACCTTCTCTTCCAGCTGAAGAAGCAGCCATAGTTGCCTCTGTGGGTTTGCACTGATATCGATGCAACAGAGTAGGATATTTCTTGCAGATAAACTGATCATAATTTTGTTTTCTGCTTAATGTTGGTACTAAAAGGTAAAGGTTCCCCTCGCACATATGTGCTAGTTGTTCCCGACTCTAGGGGGCGGTGCTCATTTCCGTTTCAAAGCCGAAGAGCCAGCGCTGTCCAAAGACGTTTCCGTGATCATGTCACCGGTATGACTAAACTCCGAAGGCGCAGAGAACGCTGTTACCTTCCCACCAAAGGTGGTCCCTATTTTTCTACTTGCATTTTTACGTGCTTTCGACCTGCTAGGTTGGCAGAAGCTGGGACAAGTAACTCTTTTACGCAGCGCTAGGGATTCGAACCACCGAACTGCCAACCTTTCTGATTGACAAGCTCAGCATCTTAATCACTGAGCCACTGCATCCCTTTGAATGTTGGCACTAGCATCCAGCAATCCCGGATAATTGAGGAAATGTGGACCTTGGTCTTCTTCATTACATGCCCACATATCTAGATGGCTGGTTCAGGAGTAGCCTTCCACCATCTTGAATACCCACAATCCTCTTGAACTAATTATTTGCTGCTGGATAATTTCCTTGAGGGGCATCCAGTCCCTTCTAGAGGAAGGCTGCTAATTATTAACATAGTAATTATTATTATTAATTATTGCTTGTTAATGAATTTTGCAGTCTTCGTTGGGAGGCCTTTTAATTTCTCCCACCCAAATCCCTTTTGCAGAGAATAAACAAAACACACACATTTTTTAAGTCTGAAGTTTTCAAAAAAAAAATTGCAATCAATGGAAAGGGTTAGTTGAAAAAAAAAATCCTTTAGCAGCCGGCAAAACTCTAGCAGTAGAAAATTGGCTGAGTTCAAGTGAATTATGATTATGATGATTTTGCCCTTAGAACCTTGGAACCCCGTCAAGATTTCACAGAACTCTCGAGTTCCATAGAATACAATTTGAAGAAGAAGAAAAAAACTGTTTTGGACTGTAATAAGTTGGCTGCTGTACGCTGGAGAAAAGCCACATCACAGGACATTGTAGATTATTAAAATTAGCAGCCTTGCTGCTCTCCCTTAACCCTTTAACTGATGGTGAAGTTCAGCAAAGCAAGGTCCCAATAGAACTCCTCATTTTGGAGGCCTGACTAACATCGCTATTTATTTTAAGGAAAGACCATGAGCTGCGGTGGCGCAGTGCTTAGAGTGCAGTACTGCAGGCCACTTCAGCTGACTGTTATCTGCAGTTCAGCGGTTCTAATCTCACCGGCTCAAGGTTGACTCAGCCTTCCATCCTTCCGAAGTGGGTAAAAGGAGGACCCAGATTGTTGGGGGCAAGAGGCTGACTCTGTAAACTGCTTAGAGAGGGCTGCAAAGCACTGGAAAGCGGTTTTATTTATTTAGCATATGGCAACAAAATGGGACTTATAGTTGTTTATCCGTAGAGAGCCAGGAGTTCTATAGAGATGTCTGGCTGCTAACTGTCATTAACTGCCAATTCTTCAATGTAGGCTGGCTGCCAGTTGTTGCTATTCGCTTGGTTTACACTACCGTGCTATCCAGAGTGCACTGTGAGTAGGCGAACTTGTATCACAACCCAGTTAAGCGGTATATAAGTCTAAATACTATTGCTAGCACTATTACCAAAAATGGGAATGTGGGAGAGTCTGACTTATATACTACTAGCCCATAACCTGATGTTGCCCAGGTATTTATTTATAGGGGGGAAAATGTCCAGACCAAACGTAATTTCTAATGTTGGATTTTCCTCCTTACCAAAGGGAGCCCTCTTGTATGCATTACCATGGCAACTCCACTGCGCTGTACAGTAGAAGCCATTTTATGGCAGTACAGTAGAAGCCATTTAAAGGTACAACAGGCTGCATCTTAACAGAACACACACCCCAAGGGGTGTTAGGGGTATCCCTATTATTCTCCAGAGAGTAGGTCATCTGTGTACCAAGTTTGTTTGAAATTGCTCGAGGCGTTCCAGAGTTAGTATTAGGTAAGCTCCCCATTGGGAGAGCGAGTGCGTTCAGAGAAGAGTTGTGTTGGAGAACACACAAACCAGCCATACAGAGACACTGCAGTTTAAATAGGCTTTTACTTTCGTGGAAATAGAGGTATCAGAGTCCATCAAACAATCCAAATCATACACGGATAAGACAGTCAGTCATCAATATCTTTCAGTTAAGGGATAATCCAAATAATATAGTCCATAAACACACAAACAGTCCGTTACTCAAAGTTTGCTATCAGTTGTAAAACTTACAATAGCTCACGGCACTTTCTAACAGCCAGCTTCCAAAATCAGATCAGATCAGCCCAGCATCTAACAAACAGAGAGAGAACTAACAGTCGTTCTGGCTCCCTCTTATGGCCGATTCAGGAAAACAGCAACCAATCACATTTTACAGTATGCTTTAAAGAAACAGTTACTCCATTGTTACATGATTTATATATTGCCAACCCAACCGTTAGAATTATATTCCTAACAGTTATGCTGGAACATACATACACACAGCCATTGATAGATAGATAGATAGATAGATGATAGATAGATAGATAGATAGATAGATAGATAGATAGATAGATAGATAGATAGATAGATGATAGATAGTCAATCTATTTTCCGAAGCACCTGAAGGTAGGGCAAGAAGCAATGCATATCTATAAACATCTGTCTTTATGGACTCGACTTCCTTTTCTTTGTACCAGTCAGAAGACAACAGGGGTCATGCTCATTCTGGATCATCTAGAATTGCCATCCTATTTCCTTTCGGAAATTTGAATTTGGGTGCTGTCTCTGCTCCATTCCAAAATATCTGGGATAGGAATCTCCAATCCAAAACATGAAGGCTGTTGTTTTTTTTCTGAATTGACATGTTTTTTGTCATTTTCATATCTGGGTGATATAGCAAATATTCTTTTAGTTCCCATTGTTTCATCCTCCCTTAATTTGCATCTGTCTTGAAGTTGCTGTTCATGGAATTCCCTAGACACGTCCTCATGTTGTCACTTCAGAAAAAAGAAATATATCAGCAGTTTTTAAGGGAAAGCAAAAAAGTAACACCTTTAAAGGACTTCTATGACCTTCCCAAAATAAGGTCCCTTTTTACAACCCTGTAGTCTCTATTCAAGGTAGAGTCAGGGAGACTGAATGGTGCTGTGTTTACTGACAAGATGCCCTTCCTGACACCTACTTGAAGTTCACAGCAATTTTTTTTTCTTTGCACCCTAAGAGAGAAATATCTGCCGCTACCTAGAATTGAACTCTCAACCTTCTGAGTGGGAAGTGAGTTTTTTCACCACTAGCCCACCACACCGCTCTTATGACCTCCCGAGAATGCCACCAGGGAAATAAACTATTATCACATTGACAATTACACTTTGAATCTCTGGTGTAAAATATACCAGAACCAGAAAGAGAAGTTTCAAATATCTAAAGTTGAGAAATCTAACTACCGCTACCTCTTATGCAATTATTATCTAACTGCAGCTTATCATGCACATGGATGCTTGCACAATGAGATTCATAAATGAATTCAATTTTGAGTCCAAGCGAGGCCAATATAAATTATGTTTTATGTAACAATCAGATATGTCATTATGTTCTCAATGAGTATGGGGCACACAAGCTATTAGAGAACTCTTTTAAAGTTCCTGCTCTGATGAAGATAATTTTAACTGCCTGCGGAGTGTATCCCAATGGTTCTAGCTTTATTTGGGGATAACACACACACACACACACGCACACACACACGCACACACACACACTGCAAAAAAGATTGGACGGATTTGGCAGCAGAAAGAAGAGTAAATGAGTCCTGCTAATGCTCCCTTGAATTCAGAAAGCAAAATGCACTTTATGTCAGAAGGGATTGCATTAAAGCTGGAGAGAGATCAAGCAAATAAACGTTTTATTGGCTACTTAGCATAATTTCTCAGGATCTTTGCACTCTGTTTGCTCCTGATGGAATTTGGAATTAGATTTGTCTTATTGCATAGCAGCGCCTAAGTGTGACTTCCTTTCGACACACTGGAATAGGGTTGTTGTTGTTGTTGTTGTTTTAAAGAAATCTATTTACCAAAGATAGGATTCTCTTTTAAAACAGGTCTGTAAATACTGCGGGACAGACAAGAGTAGATATTCCATGGCTGACAATGATGTCCATGATCGGATTTTTCTCCCTCTCCTCCATTCATGGTATTGGATCTGGGTACTTGAGAGACCGCCTGCTGCCAATTACCTCCCACAGACCCATTAGATCTCACAGGGTTGGCCTCCTCCGGGTGCCATCTACCAGCCAATGCCACCTGGCTATTACCCGGGGGAGGGCCTTCTCTGTGGCAGCTCCAGCCCTCTGGAATGAACTCCCCCCAGGGATTCGGACCCTCACCTCTCTCCAGGCCTTCCGAAAAGCTGTCAAAACCTGGCTTTGCCGGCAGGCCTGGGGGTGATGAGTTCCCTCCCCTCTCGATGTGTATGGTTGTGCGACTGTTGTCTACTTTTATTATTTGTATCTTGTCTTTTTATGTTCCCCTTTTTTCCCCCCTTGAATTGTTCGCCGCCCTCCCGGAGAAGGGCGGCATACAAATAATAAAATACAATACAATACAAATACATTCGCAATTCAGACCCTGAGCTCTTGAAAGAGTCTGCTAGTTTAGCTGGTTTCCACAGCAGACCATCGTCCAATCATAGATATTTTTTTTGAAATGACTAAAAAGCCATTTAAAGAAAACTCAGGGCATGAAGGGAGGTCAGGGAAGGAATGACGGAAATCTGGGCATTTGTGCAGAATGTGGCAGCCGTGGATCATGTTAATTAAGTGGTAACTTCTCTCCTTCCGTAGGCACTCCATACTTCATATAAAGGTTAAACATTTCAGACAGAAAACCTCCATGCCAAGTAATTATCTTTGCAGCAATTTGCTCCCTTTCTTCCCACTCTCAGATCTTTTTAATTTAAGCTGGAGACTAAAACATATGAAGAACGGTTGCAGGAACTGGGTATGTCTAGTTTAATAGAAAGAAGGACTAGGGGAGACATGATAGCAGTGTTCCAATATCTCAGGGGTTGCCACAAAGAAGAGGGAGTCAAACTATTTTCCAAGGCCACCTGAGGGTAGAACAAGAAGCAATGGGTGGAAGCTAATCAGGGAGAGAAGCAACTTAGAACTGAGGAGAAATATCCTGACAGTTAAAACAATTAATCAGTGGAACAGAAGTTGCCTCCAGAAGTTGTGAAAGCCCCAACACTGGAAGTCTTTAAGAAGATGTTGGATAGCCATCTGTCTGTAATGGTATAGGGTTTCCTGCCTAGGCAGGGGGTTGGACTAGAAGACCTCCAAGGTCCCTTCCAACTCTGCTATTGTATTATTATTGTATATAATGAACAGTTGCAGGAACTGGGCATGGCTAATCTCGCGAAGAGAAGGACCAGGGGAGACAGGATAGCAGTCTTCCAATATTTGAGGGGCTGCTACAGAGAGGAGAGGGTCAACCTGTTTTCCAAAGCACCCGAAGGCCAGACAAGGAATAATGGATGGAAACTGACCAAGGAGAGATTCAACCTGGAAATAAGGAGAAATTTTCTGACAGTGAGAACAATCAACCCATGGAACAGAAGTTGTGGGAGCTTCATCACTGGAAGCTTTCAACAAGAAACTGAGCTGCCATCTGTCAGAAATGGTGTAGGGTCTCCTGCTTGGGCCGGGGGTTGGACTAGATGACCTACAAGGTCCCTTCTGACTCCATTAATCTGTATCCGTGGCAGTAGTCTTGGTGGCTCCTCTCTAAAAATTTCACAAATTTCGCCCACACCGCAGAAGGGAGTTTCATGATAGAAGTCCGAAGGTGCATAGAAAGATGCCTTCTCCCAAGTCATGGCTAGCACATTGTAACAGGGTCCCTGTGTGAAAGCCTGAATAATAACCAACTGCCATAGAGGAGGAAGTTACATTTGTCGAAGTTACGTCTCCTATTTTGTTGCTCATTGCGTTGAACTGCAGGCCAAGATTTCATTGGGTTGTTTTATGCTGTTGCACCATGGGAGAGTTAATAACGTTGATACTCTATGGTACAAAGCTATTACAGAATTTAGTTGTTCTGCTTAGGATAGCACAAGGTGTCTTCCCAGAAGGTAACAAAGATCATGGAGAGGCTGTGTAGCATCCCTGACAATACGGTTATGGACCCTGTTCAAGCAGCACTTATCTGCCACATTCTGGACAGAAGGAAATGAACTTCCAATAATCTTAGTTACACAACTTTTTCAAAACACCATTCCTGCTCACAGTCCTGTTCACCTCTTCCACTTGTTAACTCTTTTGATTCTTCTCCTTCACTACTTTTTGAGCAAGGATATAATGGAGCCTTCTCTATTCTTCACTGTAAGAGAGAACTACATCCTGAAATTTAACAACCATTGAGAATTTAGCATCAAGATTTAGAAGCATCTTTTAACTTTAAATCTTGTTATTCCATACACTAGTGTCTCAATACCATAACAAAGGCTGGGCACCAAAGAATTGAGACCTTTTAACTATGGTTTCTGGAGAAGGCTCCTACGAGTCCCTTGGACTGCAAGGTGATAAAACCGGTCAGCCCTAGAGGAGATCAACCTTGACTGCTCTCTAGAAGGCCAGAACTCAAATACTTTGGCCACCAAATGAGAAGGGGGAGACCCTCATGCTGGGAATAATTGAGGGCAAAAGAAGAAGGGGATGATAGAGAATGAGGTGGCTGGATGGAGTCACCAAAGCAGTCAGCGTGAACTTGAATGGACTCCAGAGGATGGTAGAGGACAGGAAGGCCTGGAGCAGAGTTCTTCAAACTTGGCAACTTTAAGACTAGTGGACTTCAACTTTAAGACTTGTGGACTTCAACAGAATTTTGGGAGTTGAAGTCCACAAGTCTTAAAGTTGCCAAGTTTGGGGACCTCTGGCCTGGAGGAATGTTTTCCATGGTCGCAACAACAATGTCTCAATAACACAGAAAGTTCTTCTGTTATTGCCAAAAGGTTATTCTTCTGTCTCCAAAATTAGCCAAGAATATGATCACAATTGTAAAATAATAATAATAATAATAATAATTGAGAAGCGAGCTGAAAATTGGAAAAACAAACCTATGCTTAGTCAATACTTGAAAAGTATTGAAGGCAAAGCTGACCAAAAGCTAACTTGGAACTGGTGAAGATCAGGAGCACTGAAAAAAGAAACAGAAGGCTTTATTTTGGCAGCTCAAGAACAAGCCTTAGCCACAAACTGCATGAAGGCAAAAATTCAACATGTTACCACCAACAGGAAATGGCGCCTCTGTAATGAGAAAGACGAGACAGTCGACCACTTGCAGCAAAATTTCACAAAGTGACTACCTACAACACCATGACCGCATTGCTAAGATCATTCACTGGAAATTGTGCCAAAAGTTTGGATTTGAGTACAGCAAAACCACTGAGACCATCAGGTTGAGAAGGTTCTAGAGAATGAAAAAGTCAAGATCTTGTGGGATTTCAGAATTCAGACTGACAGGCACTTGGCTCACAACGCACCTGACGTAACAATAGTTGAAAAGAAAAAAGTATGGTTCATTGACATTGCAATACCTGGAGATGCACGAATTGAAGATAAACAGCAAGAAAAAAAAAATCACAAAGTACCGGGACTTGCAAATTGAAGTTGAGCAACTGTAGAAAAAGAAATCTTGTCTTGTCCCGATTGTAATTGGAGCCCTTGGAGCAATACCTAAAGGGCTACCTTGCTATTTGGAAATTTTAAATTTATCAGACTTGAACATTCTGATTCTACAAAAAACCACCCTACTTGGAACAGCTTATATCCTTCAACGTTACCTTAACAGTTCTTAGGTCCTTGGTTGGGACTCAAGCTGTTGAGCTAACAACCAGCCCCAAAGGCTGTGAATCTCACCAAAGATTAACCACATGATGATGATGATGATGACGATGACAACAACAACAACAACAACAACAATAATAATTATAATAATAATAATGAGTCACTAATCCTGGCTGCGCAAGAACAAGCTATCCGCACAAATGCCATTAAGGCCAAAATCGAAAAATCCTCTGATGATGCCAAATGCAGACTTTGCAAAGAAGCTGATGAAACTGTTGATCACATACTCAGCTGCTGTAAAAAATTCGCGCAGACTGATTATAAATTGTGGCACAATTCAGTAGCACAAATGATCCATTGGAATTTGTGCAAAAATTATAATATTAAAACAGCAACAAACTGGTGGGAACATCAGCCTGAAAAAGTCACCGAAAATCAGATGGTCAAGATCTTGTGGGACTTCCGTATACAAACGGACAAAATACTGGCGCATAATACACCAGACATCACACTGGTTGAGAAGAATAAGGTTACAATCATAGACATCGCAATACCAGGTGATAGCAGGGTCGATGAGAAGGAATATGAAAAAATCGCAAAATACCAGGACTTAAAAATCGAAATTCAACTTCTATGGCACAAACCAACAGTGGTAATTCCAGTGGTAATTGGCACACTGAGTGCTATTCCAAAAGCATTGGAATTACATTTAAAACAGTTACAAATTGACAAAATCACCATCAGTCAAATGCAAAAAGCCTCACTGCTTGGATCTGCACGCATATTACAAAAATACGTTACAACGTCCTAGGCCCCTGGGTGGGGCCCGACTAGTAACTAATGTCAAATCCGGCGAAACAACAGGCCGCTGTGATACAATTGTATAATAATAATAATAATTAAATTAATCAAAACATTTTAACCCAGGTGAATTTCATTGAGACGTGGCTTCTTTCTGTAATTTCGGTACAATGTTTTGATTGATGAGAGCTGCCTGTGTGAGGAGGGAAGAGACGATGCTGTCCTAGCTTTCCAAAAGGATCAATATTTAATTGATGTTACACATAACCCTTCAGCAACAAATGCCTTAATGGAGGGAAATGGATCACATGAGGGAGGGCAAAAAAATATATCAAATGATGCCCATGAATAATGAATCCACTGCTCAAATAGTTACTTGAATGTTCAGACGCATCAAGCTAGATGTCGTTTATAGTGTTTTTAAATTGTTGAACATCACCCAGAGTCTTGGCATTGGGTGGAAGAGATTTTTTTTTGTAATAAATAAAACAGATATATAAATAAATATCCCTTTGGGGTTAGAAGTGGTCGGCATTAAATAAAAGGAGAAAGACCATATCCAATCAAAGCATCTGTTTTTAGGAGTCCATTTCACATATTTCTCTTCCTGTACAAGTTTTTTGGGTGTGTGGGTGTGTATGTGTGTGTGTGTGTGTGACTTTACAGTAAAACAATAACTCTTTGAAGAATGCTGGAAGTATTTTTTTTTTAAATAATCTAGTGGCTTCATTCACATAACACGCATATCTTGGTTAGTGAAAAAATCCTATGATTTGGCTTTGTACTCTACATATCAAACCATACTCTAACCAAATGACTAGAATTGCACAATAGCAATGCCACTTAGACTTATATACCGCTTCACAGTGCTTTTACAGCCCTCTCTAAGCGGTTTACCGAGTCAGCCTCTTGCCCCCATCAATCTGGCTCCTCATTTTACCCACCTCGGAAGGATGGAAGGCTGAGTCAACCTTGAGCTGGTTGATTTAACAGCTGTGTGATTCACTTAACAACCAGGGTGATTCACTTAACAATTATGGCAGTAAGGTCATAAAGCCATACACAATTCAATCATAAAATTTATGACTGCCAGGGGTTCGATCCTGACAGGCTCAAGGTTAACTCAGCCTTCCATCCTTCCAAGGTCAGGAAAATGAGGACCCAGATTGTTGGGGGCAAGAGGCTGACTCTGTAAACCACTTAGAGAGGGCTGTAAACACTGTGAAGCGGTATATAAGTCTAAGTGCTACTGCTATCTAATTGGTTCAGTTATATTACCTATGACATGAAATCAATCAATTGATTAATAATCTATGAATAATCTATAAATAATCATAAAATCATTCACAACTACTGTCTCTTTTAGCAATAGATGTTTCATTCTCAACTAAGGTCATAAGTCAAAGATTATTGCTAGTCATTGTGCACACCAGAACAACTAGACACCAGAACAGTTTTTTCCCCAAACGCCATCACTCTGCTAAACAAATAATTCCCTCAACACTGGCAAACGATTTACTAAGTCTGCATTACTATTAATCTTTTCATCGGTCCTATCACCCATCTCCTCCCACTTAGGACTGTATAATTGTAACTTTGTTGCTTATATCGTTACGATTTATATTGATTGTTTCCTAGTATGATTTGATTGCTTATTTGTACCCTATATGACTATCATTAAGGGTTGCACCTTATGATTCGTGATGAAGGTATCTTATCTTTTTATGTATACTGAGAGCATCTGCACCAAAGACAAATTCCTTGTGTGTCCAATCACATTTGGCCAATAAAGAATTCGATTCTAAGGTCATAAATCAAAGACTATTGATAGAGTCATTGTGGGCTATGAGTTCATGGACAAACATTTTACTGGATTTATAAGTGTCCCTACAGTAGATGCAATATTCATAGTTTTCTTAGTATTTATCTGAATGCCTGTTGGCTGAAATAGTAGATCTTCACAGCCCAGAATCAATAAACTACACATTATAAAATGATCCCATACTAATCCAGTAATATTAATCTTGTTTTAGGTAGCAAGAGGCCAAGAAATACATAGTTTGATTACTTATTTGTTACTGAAATTGGACATTTGTAGCACTTGGCAAAAGTGAACTCCTATTATTCTCCTGTGTAACACACTGCCTGCCTGCTCGGTACTGAGAATAAAAAACTCAGCTATTATTATGTATCGATGCTGCTGCATTTCTCTGCTCCTTGCTTTGTCCAATTATTTTTTCTCCACAACTCTAAAACCCTAATGTGGATGTTAGAGCCGCATGTATTAAATAAGATGTCTCATGTTTTGATAAAACTAACACTGTACTCTTTGCAAAACAAGGGCCTTGATTTTACTCCGTTGTAAAGTGGAACAGGAGACAGAGATGGATAGTATCAGAAATTTAATTTAATTTAATAGAATGACTACATATTCATGAGTTCCGTGAATCTACACGCCTGGCATGCAGCGGCTGAATGCATTGAATCTTGCATGCGCATATAGTAAGTTTTCATATTCCAGGGGTTGAGGAAAAATGTCTTTTAGCTGGCATTAAATTAGAGCTGATGTTGCATCTTTGATTCAATATATAATATATTCAAAAACCTGGCTAGTATCCAAGTTTTATTCCCTCCCCCCCAAGTGATGCAGTACAATTTGCAAGGAAAGTGGATCAAAGGAAAACCTCTACAGGGTCTGGATTGAGGTGGGGTAGAAATGAGGGCCATAAATAAATCAGTAGATTCCATGTCATAGGCAATACAACTCAACCAATTAGATAGCAACAGCATTTAGACTTATGTACCGCTTCACAGTGCTTCACAGCCCACAGAGTCGGCATATTGCCCCAACAATCTGGATTCTCATTTTACCAACCTTGGAAAGATGGAAAGTGAGTCAAATTTGAGCTGGTCAGGATCAAACTGCTGGCAGTTGGTAGAGTTAGTGTGCAATGCTGCATTCTAAGCGACGTGGTGGCCCAGTGGCTAAGACATCGAGCTTGTCGATCGAAAGGTTGGCACTTCAGCAGTTGAATCCCTAAAGGTTGAATCGCATAAAGGAATGAACTCCCATTACTTATCCCAGCTTCCGCCAACATAGCAGCTCAAAAGCATGTAAAAATGCAAGTAGAAAAATAGGAACCATCTTTGGTGGGAAGGTAACAGCGTTCCGTGCACCTTCGGCATTTAGTCATGCTAGCCACATGACCACGGAGACGTCTTTGGACAGTGCTGGCTGTTTGGCTTTGAGACAGAGATGAGCACCGCCCCTTAGAGTCAGGAACGTCTACAACATATGTGCAAGGGGAACCTTTACCTTTACTACATTCTAACCAACGGGGCTTAGAATAAGACCAGCATGTTCGGCAGTTCGAATCCCACCAGGCTCAAGGTTGACTCAGACTTCCATCCTCCTGAATTTGGTAAAACGAGGACCCAGATTGTTGGGGGAAAGAGGCTGACTCTTTAAACCGCTTAGAGAAAGCTGTAAAGTACTGGGAATCAGTATATACCCGTATATACTTGAGTATAGGCCGACCCGAATATAAGCCGAGGCACCTAATTTTACCACAAAAAACTGGAAAAGTTATTGACTCGAGTATAAGCCTAGGGTGGGAAATGCAGCAGCTACCGGTAAATTTCAAAAATAAAAATAGATACCAATAATGTTTTTGAATATTTATTTCAAAGAAAAACAGTAAACTAGCGGTGTATTCAATGAAATACTTCACTCACCTCATGATGCTGATGTCCCGCTGTGATGATGATGTCCCGTGCAGCCGCGGGAGCGATGTCCCGCCTCCTATGACACACGGCACAGTGATTCCTATCATTGGATCACTGTACCAGAGGAGGTGGGACATCGCTATGTGGCTGCTTGCCATAACAAGGAGGAGGTGGGACATCGTTGCAGAGCGGCAGGAGGGGGAGGAAGGGGAATCGTAAGACAGCCCTGCATTACATTAGAACGTGAGGAGGGGGGATGGTGCGGTGCGCGCTGCGCGGCAAACTGACACAGAGGGAGGGGAAACTCACAGGGGCATCAGGCCATTCACGAGTGTCACCCAGCGGCATGGCCCCGCCCCTTTTTCTCCTCCATTTCGGGCAAATTTTTCACTGACTCGAGTATAAGCCGAGGCGGCTTTTTTCAGCCCAAAAAGTGGGCTGAAAAACTAGGCTTATACTCGAGTATATACAGTAAGTCTAAGTGCTGTTGCTATTAAAGTAGGGGAATCAGGTCTAAAGCTGTATCCTGTTGTGGGAAGTAACTACAATTGTCTGGCCATGGTGGGTAGAATTGGATCATCCTCCCCTCCTCAATCAACGGGGTTGGAGTTTCTATATCCTTTCTTTTTTTGTTGTTGATGCATTCTCAAAATGGGCACCAGGCACATTTACCTGGTGGGAGGGTTAAGAACAAAATATATATGAATGGAATGAAATCAAACATCTCAGAGAGGCCTGGAAGAGGCTGGAAGTTGAATCAGACGGTTCCACCACAAAACCGCGGTAGACTAAAGCGCGCTTGACAAAAGCGCGTACGTGACATCATCACAGCGCGACGAAAACAGCACGCTGTGAGCGGTAAACTTAAAATTAACGCGTAAATCTAAACCTAACCCCCCCAAACCTAACCCTAAACCTAACCCTAAGCCTAACCCTTAACCTAACCCTAAACCTAACCCTAAACCTAACCCTTAACCTAACGCTAAACCTAAAGCTAACCCTTAACCTAACCCTAAACCTAACCCTAACGCTTAACGTAACCCTAAACCTAACCCTAAACCTAACCCTAACCCTAACCCTTACCTTTATGTGAATCGGCTTGCTTTAAAAGCACTTTTTAAAGCGCCCTTTTTCTTTCTTGTCGCGCTGCTGATGACGTCACGTATGCGCTTTAATCGGGCGCGCTTTAGTGGACTGCGGTTTTGATGTGCCACGGAATCAGACACCCTTCTGGGTGACGATGCTTGGCTGCAATCTCATCCCCACAAAAAATTAAAAAAAAAAAAATTGGACCACGACTTGTTTTGAGGGAAAGTGAATGACGGGTTCCCTGGTGAAAAAGTGAATTCGACCTTGGTCTCATCCTTAATCTCTGTAGGATGCTGATTCTCAATAACATCCCAACCACACCAATTTGCTCTGTAATTAGCTAGAGCTCCAACAGCTCTCTTGCCTCTTCCCTTAATAACAGCTCCAGCACCGGAAACTAATGGGCTTCAGCTCTCAAGATTCTCATTTGCAAATTAAACTGCAGAATAGGAAGCCGAAGAACAGGCCAAAAGAAGAGGGAAGGAAGCAGACACCCAAGATGGATTATTCCCAGCAAAGATTCTCCGTGTCTCCGTTCTGAGCCGCTTTCCTTTCAATGTATTTTTTTTTTAAATAAACCAGGAATAAAATCACTTCTCTCAAAACTAGAGTGGGTATGTCTAGTTTAATGAAAAGAAGGACTAGGGGAGACAAGATAGGTGTCTTCCGATAGCTCAGGGGCTGCCACAAAGGAGAGGGAGTCAAGCTGTTCTCCAAAGCACCTGAAGGCAGGACAAGAAGCAATGGGTGGAAACTAATCAAGGAGAGAAGAAACTTAGAACTAAGGAGAAATTTCCAGACAGTTAGAACAATTAACCAGTAGAACAATTTGCCTCCAGATGTTGTGAATGCTCCAACACTGGAGGTTTTTAAGAAGATGTTGGATAACCATTTGTCTGAAGTGGTGTAGGGTTTCCTGCCTAGACAAGGGGTTGGACTAGAAGTTCTCCAAGGTCCCTTCCAACTCTGTTATTCCATTCCATTCCATTCTATTCTATTCTATTGTTTTCTATTCTATTCTATTTTATAAGCTTGGGTCTTCCTGAGTTTCAGAACAGGCCAACATCTCTTCCATGTGTGTTTCAGCGCAGATGAAAATACAGAAGGATATTCCACAGCTTAGTTCTCAGCGCAGGTCTCTGAAGGTTAAAGATGGGGAATTTAACACAGCAGGATCACCAGGGTATTGGAAAGCAATCCAGGAGTTGTCCTAGTTTCTGCTTAAAAAAAAAACACGGCACGATATAATGCAACCCTAGCAGCACATCTGAGCTGTTAAAAGCATCCCTCACATGTGCCCACAAGCATGCCAAGATCCCCAGGGACTTCTCTCTTGTTTTTGAAGAAATGAAATGAAAACGGTATGAGGTTAGCAATAGGTTATCTTGTGCTCAAGCTAACCTCAAAAACCTGGTTTGGATTCCCACCAGTTAAATTTTATTGAACGTTTCAGCGTAACCATAAAATAGCCTTTTTGCAGCTGTGACTCCAGGAAAATCAAATGTAAAGAGATAACGCCCATTGAGGAAGCTGTCTTGCATTAGCAATAGCAACAGCACGCAGACCTATCTATCGGTTCACAGCCCTGTCTACATGGTTTGCAAAGTCAGCATATTGCCACCCAACAATCTGGGTCCTCGTTGTATTGGTTCCACCACAAAACCGCGGTAGACGAAAGCGCGCTCGACGAAAGTGCGTACGTGACGTCATCACAGCGTGACGAAAACAGCACGCTGTGAGCGGTAAACTTAAAATTAACGCGTAAATCTAAACCTAACCCCCCCAAACCTAACCCTAAGCCTAACCCTTAACCTAACGCTAAACCTAACGCTAACCCTTAACCTAACCCTAACCCTAACCCTAACGCTTAACGTAACCCTAAACCTAACCCTAAGCCTTAACCTAACCCTAACCCTTAACCTAACCCTAACCCTAAACCTAAACCTAACCCTTACCTTTACGTGAATCGGCTTGCTTTAATTTTATTTTAATTTTAATTTAATTTATTTTTAATTTTATTTGTCGCGCTGCTGATGACGTCACGTACGCGCTTTGATTGGGCGCGTTTTAGTGGTCCGCGGTTTTGATGGGTCACGCGTTGTATTAACCTCAGAAGGTTGGAAGCTGGGTCAACCTTGAGCCAGTCAGGATCGAACTGCTGGTGGTAGGCAGAGTTAGCTTGCAATAGCAACAGCACTTAGACTTATATACCGCTTCACAGTGCTTTTACAGCCCTCTCTAAGCGGTTCACAGAGCAAGCTTATGGCCTCCAACTATTTGGGACCTCATTTTACCCACCGTGGGATGATGGAAGGCTGAGTCAACTTTGAGCCTGGTGAGATTCGAACTACCAAATTGCCAACAGCTGGCAGTCAGCAGAAGTAGCCTGCAGTACTGCACTGTAACCACCATGGCTCATAAATTACCTTTGTCCAACAAATCAAGTATAATTACCCTGCCCAGCATCCATTGATTAGAATCATCTCCATTGCCTTTGACCAGATCTGCTTTGGGCAAGTCAGAAGCAACAGAGTAGGAGAAGGTAGGGCAGAACCTCAGGGGCAGAGTTAAAAGAGGGCTCAGCCTAGAATTCCCTACATAGTCACCAGCGAACTAGGGTCCCTTGAATTCTGTTGACCCTTATCTAAGTCCAAGCAGGTGCAAACCATTCGTTGAGAAGATTCATGTGACTAGGCATGATTAGCAATCAATCAGACTATTTACTAAGACTGTATTACTATTCTTCTTCCCATCTTCATAGTACCTATCTCCTCCCACTGATTACTATAACCATGTTGCTTGTATTTTTACTATTTATGTTGTTCTCTTTGTTTCCTAGTATTATTTGACTGCTTATTAGTAACCTATGGTTGTCCCTAAGTTTTGTATCTTATGATTCTTGATGAATGTATTTTTCCCTCTCTCTTCTCTTTTTTCCCTTTTATGTATCCTGAGAGCTTATGCACCAGAGACAAATTCCTTGTGTGTCCAATCACACTTGGCCAGTAAGGAATTCTATTCTATTCTACTCTATTCTATCCTATCCTATCCTATCCTATCCCTATGATTCTTGCTGAATGCATTCTATTTTATTTTTCTTTATGTACATTGAGAACTTATACACCAAAGACAAATTCCTTGTGTGTCCAATCACACTTGGCCAGTAAGGAATTCTATTCTATTCTATTATACTCTACTCCACTCTACTCTACTCTACTCTACTCTACCCTACCCTATCCTATCCTATCCTATCCTATCCTATCCTTATGATTCTTGATGAATGCATTCTATTTTATTTTTCTTTATGTACACTGAGAGCATCTGCACCAAAGACAAATTCCTTGTGTGTCCAATCACACTTGGCCAGTAAGGAATTCTATTCTATTCTATTCTATTCTATTATACTCTACTCTACTCTACTCTACTCTACCCTACCCTACCCTACCCTACCCTACCCTACCCTACCCTACCCTACCCTACCCTACCCTATCCTATCCTATCCTATCCTATCCTTATGATTCTTGATGAATGCATTCTATTTTATTTTTCTTTATGTACACTGAGAGCATCTGCACCAAAGACAAATTCCTTGTGTGTCCAATCACACTTGGCCAGTAAGGAATTCTATTCTATTCTATTATACTCTACTCTACTCTACTCTACTCTACTCTACCCTACCCTACCCTACCCTACCCTACCCTATCCTATCCTATCCTATCCTATCCTATCCTATCCTTATGATTCTTGATGAATGCATTCTATTTTATTTTTCTTTATGTACACTGAGAGCATCTGCACCAAAGACAAATTTCATGTGTGTCTAATCACACTTGGTCAGTAAGGAATTCTATTCTATTCTATTCTATTATACTCTACTCTACTCTATTCTATTCTATTCTATTCTATCCTATCCTATCCTATCCTATCCTATCCTATCCTATCCTATCCTATCCTATCCTATCCTTATGATTCTTGATGAATGCATTCTATTTTATTTTTCTTTATGTACACTGAGAGCATCTGCACCAAAGACAAATTCCTTGTGTGTCCAATCACACTTGACCAATACAGAATTCTATTATAGTCCTTCATTTGTGAACCTGATTTTTATGCCTGGCAGGCAGCAAAGAATTTTATCTCCCTCTCTGCATCTGATGAAATGAGCCACAGTTCTCGTATAGCCTGTGCTTTTTAATAAAACAAGGGGCTGCCGAAGTCATCCTGATATTTGGGTTATCCCAACCATCTCAACTCCGCTCTGGAATTGAATTACTCCAAAATCACAAGAGCAGGGATAGAATCCCAAGTACAGAATGTAAATTCCGTGCCTCATTTTCCTGGGAGAACTCGTTCCTCACATGTTTTGTTGCTCATTCATGAGAAGGAAGAAGCCTCCAAGAAATCTGGCTGCAGAATTCCCCACTAGAGGGAGATGTCTTGCTATTTTAATTACAACGATGGTTTCTAAATTTGGATTCCTGCACCCATAAATCAGTGCATGGAAGTTATACGAAGCTCTGCATCCCGTTCCGTGTATACTTTCCAAGAGATGCATAATGCATTCAGCCAAATAGAATATTCTGCGGCGCTCAAGACACTGAACTACTCAAGAATAGTAGTTACTCTCCGCTTAACTAACTTGTTTTGAGTGATGAAGTTGTTTGAATGAGCGGAGAAATGTCTCAAACTAACAATAAAATATTTGTCCAGTTGCTATTATTCAACCTTCAAACACCTTCACCTGGATGGCTGAGAACTTACAACAACATATTCAAAGATAGCTGGGTTTTTTTTAATGTTCTGGTCATCCCCCACCCCCAAACCATACTTTCTGGAACCAGATAGTAGTTGAGTAACTTATTTAAATTAGAAACTTGTCTACCTGTATGTTGCCTTTCTACCTGAACAGGCATCCTTGCTGTATTTCCAGGTGAAGAAAATTAGAACCCACCCCTCTACTAGAAAAATGAAATATTCTAGGAAATATTAAAAAGGCAGAATATTATATTCCCTGGATGAGAAATGGAGAAACATGTTTTAGGCAGGAAACAGACTCATTCTGAATAGCGCCCCCCCACCTTTGTCAATGGGCCATTAAGGCCTGAGCCAGTCTATTCTACATAACAAAGATCTCCCCACTTCAGGCAGAGCCACTTCATTGCACCACCCAAAAAGTTTCAACCAAACGTAGCACACAGACAACCTACAAAGCTAGCTAGGACCTCTGACAGCAACCAATCAGGATACTCTTCCTGTGCCCCAGAAAGTTCAAAGCCATCTCTCTCCCCCTCCCATGGTCTCCCTCCCACTCTTTCTCCCTCCTTCCCCATCTCTCTCCCCCTCTCGCGCTCTCCCTTCCTCTCTTTCTCTCTCCTTCCCTCCCCATCTCTCTCCCCCTCCCGCACTCTCCCTCCCTCTCTTTCTCTCTCCCTCCCCAACTCTCTTCCCCTTCCGCGCTCTCCCTCCCTCCCCATCTCTCTCCCCCTCCTGTGCTCTCCCTCCCTCTCTTTCTCTCTCTCTCTCTCTCTCTCTCTGTTATCCTCCCTCCCCCCTCTCTCTCATATAAAACTCCACCAAGTAACAAATCAATGATGGGAATAATGCCATGCACCATGTAGGAATGCTACAGAGATGACCTTTATCTATACTCCATTAATTAAGTTTTTGAGAAACAGTTATGTTAATTTATTATCCTGATGAAATAATGGGCCGCTGTCCAATACAAGCATTTCCAAACCTTTACAAAATATTTTTTAAAAACTCCTGACAACGTTTCTAACCCAACAAAGGTATAAATGCACAATCCATTACACATTTACTTGGAATAAGTCAGGCTGAACACCCCAAATCTTATTTTTATATAAACAGATCTAGGACTGCCTTGAAAGAACCTTAGCATCTTCTAATCCCATTGAACAAGCTTCTTTGTAGAGGTAAATTGTTTTTCAGTTGTACTTCTGTGGGAAATAAAACAGCCAATGGCACTAGAATAAATCTTCTGGTGATTCTATATTTTAATTTAAACGTGACATGGAAAATGGTTATTAATCGTTGTTTGCACACAGTAGGAGAGACTTTGATAGAAATGTTGATTTATCATTAACATATTCCACTGTGGGGATTATTTAGGGCCTCAAGTGAAAGTTATTATATTTTTCCCAGGTTTTGGATCAACATCTACTGTTGACTTTTTAAAAAATTACTTGTTGTTAATACATTGATTTTCTTGAGCAACCTTTATCCATATCTATAGCTATAGTTCTCCCCCCCCTCTCTTTTATCATCTATCTATCTATCTATCTATCTATCTATCTATCTATCTATCTATCATCTATCTATCTATCTATCTATCTATCTATCTATCTATCTATCTATATCTCTATATCTCTATATCTCTATATCTCTATATCTCTATATCTCTATATCTCTATATCTCTATATCTATCTATCTATCATCTGTTCTATCTATCTATTTCTATATCTATCTATCTATCTATCCTATCTATCTATCTATCTATCTATCTATCTATCTATCTATCTATCTATCTATCTCTATATCTATCTATCTATCTATCTGTTCTATCTATCTCTATCTATCTATCTATCTATCTGTTCTATCTATCTCTATATCTATCTATCTATCTATCTATCTTATCTATCATCTATCTATCTATCTATTTGTTCTATCTATCTATCTCTATCTATCTACCTATCTATCTATCTTATCTATCTCTATCAATCTATCTGTTCTATCTGTTCTATCCTTCTATCTATCTATCTTATCTTATCTATCTATCTATCTATCTATCTATCTATCTATCTTATCTATCTATCTATGTCTCTATTCATCATCTTTACACACACACACACACACACACACACACACACACACTGTTTATCTAGTAACATAATTGGCTTCCCCATTGATTTTGTTTGTCAGAAGGTTTGAACGGTCACTAAATAAATGTTTGTAAGTCGAGGGCTACCTTAGTAGAGCCAAGATGTGATGTCACAGATAATTTCTGGAAGTCAAAGCTTCAAACTTCCAGCCTTCAGTTCACAAGCTCAGCTATTCTGGTATAATAATACAGAATAAGTAATCAATATACAATACCTAGCTAAAGTGTTGCTGCCTTCCAGTTCTTAGTAGCTCATGTCCAATAGATATACTCAGAATTGTAATCCAGGAACATTGGCAAGGACCATAAATTGCAGTCCTCAAATCTAGAACAGGTTAAGTTCCACGCTTCTATGCCCTCTGGCCCTAAAAGTGCTTTTCCCAAAAGGTAACTGGATTTTCTTGGCTTCCCTCCGCCTTTGAAAATATTTCACTTCTCACCCAAGAAGCATCTTCAGTTTTAGCTGACTGGTGGGGGAAACAAAACAAGGAAGTCCAGTTGCCTTTGAGGGTGGGGGGAACACAATTTTGGGACAACTGTAATCTGGATTATTGAGAATCTCCATAGGGAGAATCTCTCTGATAGGGAGTAAGCGGGCACAGTTTTCATATTTCCCTCTCAATCTTTGATAAGAGTAATCCAGAGGTGGTGTTCTGACCAATAGCGGAAATTTTGAGAAGTTTGGGGAACCGGTAAATACAACCTCTGGCTGGCCACGCCCTGAATGGCTGGATCTTCTTCTGTTGCCCTGCACAGGAGAATGGGGCTCAAAAACAGATTAGTGGGCAATTCCTAGATTTTTTCCATATCAAACCTGGACCTAGGATGAAATGACATATCTAACAGATGCTCACTCCATCATCAACCAGCTGCTATGTGCTTTAAATTTGGAAGGCAGCTGTCCCAAAATTGCTTGAGATCCCTGCCAGCTTTTTCAATTGCATTATCCAATCAATTAAATTTTCCCAATCTTCCTGTCTCCCAATAAAACTCCGCCACTGAGGCTTCTAGGAGCAAATCATGTGTGCAAATTGGGACTAATGACAGCTGTAGCTATGCTGCCATATGCAAACAGGGCATTATCAGGCATTCACATGTCCAGAAGTGCTTGATGGATAGGAGAGAGAGAGAGAGGAAAAAAAATTAACGAGAGAAGCATTTCATTCTCCAGACATTTCCCACAAGGGCCGATAATGCAATTAAAAGGCAGCAAAAGGGAACTTGACCAGACAAACTGATTTCATGTCACATCCAGCTGATTTATATTCTGCCACCAGCCATTATTAGTCCATCAAACTGAATCCCAGTGATGGAAATCTGAATTAAGGCCTCACTTCTCTCATAGCTGCTGAGAATCGTTACTTGGAATCAGCCCTACAAGATTGCCCAACAGAGGTGGTATTCAGCAAGTTCTGACCAGTTCTGGAGAACTGGTAACAGAAATTTTGAGAAGTTCAGAGAACTGGGAAATACCATCTCTGACTGGCCCCGCCCCCATCAATTCTCTGCCTCCCGAGTCCCAGCTGATCGGGAGGGAGTGGGGATTTTGCAGTATTCTTCCCCTGCCACGCCCACCAAGCCACGCCATGGCCCCAGAACCAGCAGTAAAAAAAATTGAATCCCACCACTGTTGCCCAGGCTAAGAAACGAATGCCACAAAACTCAGGACTGCTATTATTCTTCAGCTGTAGTAATAGAACCTTGTAAGTGGGATTGTGCTCCCTTCTCCTTTACAGTGTCTTCAAATGAACTAGGGAAAGGCTTATCTGAGATGCTTTCTCAAATTATTTTCTTGGCCCACACTCAAGCTCCATTTATCAAACTGTTGCCTTGGTAGCAGCTCTTCTTCCTGCCATTCAAGGCCGTTCCCAAATCCAGCCGAGGGAGGGAGGGAGGAAGGAAGGAAGGAGGGAGGGAAGGCAGATAGGATGGAGGGAGGGAGGGAAGGAAAGGAAGGAAGGAGGAGGGAGGGAGGGACGGAAGGAGGGAAGGAAGGAAGGAAGGTAGGAGGGAGGGAGGGAAGGAAGGAAAGGAAGGAAAGGAAGGAGGAGGGACGGTGGGACAGAAGGAGGGAAGGAAGATAGGAGGGAGGGAAGGAAAGGAAGGAGGAGGGAGTGAGGAAGGGAAGGAGGGAAGGTAGATAGGAATGAAGGAGGGAAAGGAAAGGAAGGAGGGAGGGAAGGAAAGGAAGGAAGGAGGAGGGAGGGATGGAAGGAGGGAAGGAAGGAAGATAGGAGGGAAGGAAGGAAAGGAAGGAGGAGGGAGGGAGGGACGGAAGGAGGGAAGGAAGGAAGATAGGAGGGAGGGAGGGAAGGAAGGAAAGGAAGGAGGAGGGACAGAGGGACAGAAGGAGGGAAGGAAGATAGGAGGGAGGGAAGGAAGGAAGGAAAGGAAGGAGGAGGGAGGGAGGGACGGAAGGAGGGAAGGAAGGAAGATAGGAGGAAGGGAGGGAAGGAAGGAAAGGAAGGAGGAGGGACAGAGGGACAGAAGGAGGGAAGGAAGATAGGAGGGAGGGAGGGAAGGAAAGGAAGGAGGAGGGAGGGAGGAAGGGAAGGAGGGAAGGTAGATAGGAATGAAGGAGGGAAAGGAAAGGAAGGAGGGAGGGAAGGAAAGGAAGGAAGGAGGAGGGAGGGAGGGACAGAAGGAGGGAAGGAAGATATAAGGGAGGGAGGGAAGGAAAGGAAGGAGGAGGGAGTGAGGAAGGGAAGGAGGGAAAGTAGATAGGAATGAAGGAGGGAAAGGAAAGGAAGGAAGGAGGGAAGGAAAAATTCTCCTTCTAAACGAAAGCATTTCAGATGAATGATTGTTTCACCTCGCCTTGAACTCATCCAAAGAAGAGAAACTTACTATCTCTCCAACCACAGATTCCACTATCAAACTGTTCCTACCATTAAAAAGTTGTCGGCTTTTGTTTTACTGTTCCATCTTTGATGTATGTGATGCCACAGATGGGAAAGAAGCAACCCTGATAGAACCGAGGGAGGAGGGCCACTCTTCTTTCCCCTTAGCAGCAGATAAAAGTGACAAGAGTTCCAGGAATTTTGGTGAGATTTTGGAGTCTTCAGGCACAGGCCCCCATTTCTGACAGCCATCCAGAGTGTGTGGCTAGGGGGCTATTCTTAGAAGAAGGAGAAGAAACACTACTCTGTTAGAACAGCTGGTAAGACCAGTTCGCTCTTTCGAGATTCCAAGCTCCGTTTAAAATTAGTATAAAACAGACACTTTTCCCCAACCAGTTCATGTTCCATTAGATGCTCGAGAAATTGCTTCCAATATTTCTTTTAAAGGGGAAGTCAAGGACTGTGAAATTTTCAAGGATGGAAATGTTCTTCTACCAATGCATTTAGAAAATGGCTGGGTTGGGTTCCCCGCAGCTCCTGGCATATATGAACAGTTTATTTATTTATCTTTATTTATTTATTAAATTTGTATGCCTCCCATCTTCCCTACATAAAGGTGCCAATGGCATGGTGGCTCAGTGGTTAAGACACTGGGCTTGTCACCTGGAAAACCCGGCAGCCCAGGTTCAAGTTCTGAGTGCCACACAAAGGGGTGAGCTCCCGTCCTTGGCTCAGCTCCCACCATCCTAGCCGTTCAAAAACATGCAAACGCAAGTAGGAAAATAGGTACCACTTCGGTGGGAAGGTAGCAATAGCAATAGCAATAGCAGTTAGACTTATATACCGCTTCATAGGGCTTTCAGCCCTCTCTAAGCGGTTTACAGAGTCAGCATATTGCCCCCACAGTCTGAGTCCTCATTTCACCCACCTCGGAAGGATGGAAGGCTGAGTTAACCTTGAGCCGGTGAGATTAGAACCGCTGAACTGCAGATAACAGTCAGCTGTAGTGGCCTTCAGTACTGCACCCTAACCACTGCGCCACCTCGGTAACAGCGCTCCATGACATCATGCTGGCCCCAGGACCACGGAAATGTCTTTGGACAGCACTGGATCAACGGCCTTGAAACAGAGATGAGCACTGCCCCCTATAGACAGAAACAATTAACAAAATCTGCAGGAATTCCTTTATCTTTTTCTCCTTTCCTATAAGGTGACTTATTCCTGGTTTTTTTGCATATGCTCTTCTAGATTGGGAACTGCAATCTCCTTAACCTTTCCATGGGCCTGTTAAATGTCAACATGGGCCCATCAGAAGGAATGCCTCTTGCAGAGTGTTTTACAATTGGAAACTGGGTTGAATAGAATAAGAGCCCTGGTGGCGCAGTGGTTAGAATGCTGTATTGCAGGCTAAATCTGCCCACTGCCATCAGTTCGATCCTGACCGGCTCAAGGTTGACTCAGCCTTCCATCCTTCCGAGGACCCAGATTGTTGGGAGCAATATGGTGACTCTGTAAACCACTTAGAATGGGCTGTAAAGCACTGTGAGGCGGTAAATAGGACTAACAACAACAACAACAACAACAACAACAACAACAACAACAACTCAGGTGCTTTGGAGAATAGCTTGACTCCCTCTTCTTTGTGGCAGCCCCTGAGATATTGGAACACAGCTATCATCTCTCCCCTAGCCCTTCTTTTCATTAAACTAGACATACCTAGTTTCTGCAACCGTTCTTTATATGTTGTAGCCTCCAGTCCCCTAATCAACTTTTTTGCTCTTCTCTGCACTCTTTCTAGAGTCTCCACATCTTTTCTACATTGTAGCAACCAAAACTGAATGTAGTATTCCAAGTGTGGCCTTACCAAGGCCTTATAAAGTGGTATTAACACTTCACGTAATCTTGATTCTATCCCTCTGTTTATGCAGCGTAGAATTGTGTTGGCTTTTTTGGCAGCTGCTGCACACGGCTGGCTCATATTTAACACCCTCATGAAGGTAGAAAAGTCAACTTTTTTTCCATCAAAATTTTACGTCTATCTGAATTTTTCCATTTACAGTTTCCTCCAGATTCATCTGTTACATGCAACATTATGTGCATTTTTGCATGACGTTTTCGTTACAATGAACATGGTTGTGTGCAAAGATTCAACCATGCTGACATTTAGAGAAGCAGGTAACTCGGAGAACTAATCTGCCCCTTAATCTAGGAAGTGTGAATTTCGTTGGTTTTCTTAACAGACAAACCACATCCTTCCTATATTTGCATAGCATATACCTTCATGCGTCCCTGAGAATATGGGGGATGTGCAATTTACATTATTCACAGTGGCAAGAGATAGGAAAGCCATTTTCACGTTTCCGTTAGCAGAAATAAACGCAGAATTGAACTGTGCCAGAGTTTGTGCATCATTCTAACGCATTATGCATTCTACTTTATTTGGATGCCAGCTACCATGGTTCATTATGCTTTCTGATTAAGCAGTGAAGTGGGTAACCTGACATTTCACCTATGTCTCTGTTTTGCAAGCCTCAGATTTTTCTTCTGTCCCATTGTGGCCCGACAGCGACCAGCAGAGCTGGCAGCAGAGTCAGACAGTGAGGCTGTTGGTGAGGAACATGGGCCAGTCCTGAAGGCTGGGGAAGGCTCGGATGAGGGCTCTGTATTGGAGGAAGAGATGGGGCCAAGGCCGTCTCTGGCAGTGATCAGGTCCCTATGGAGCTAGACAGCAATGAGGCAGAGGAACAGCTGGAGCCTGATCCCAATGCGTGCATGCACAGAGCTGCCAGAAGAAAAGAACAGCTCAAAAATCAGGGTCGACTTGGGAGTAAAGCCACAGGTGGACGGTGAATGGCCTTTCCCATAGGAAATAAAAGAGGAGTGAAAGGGGAGTGGGCTTTTACAGGAAACAATTTGTTCGTTCGTTCATTCATTTCAGGAGTGTGAAGATCTGTCCATGAATCTTAGAGACTCTGTGCCCAGAGTCTTTCCTTGCACAGCACCTCATTTGGAAAATATTTACATGGCAGCTTTCCAAGATAGATAAGGTCTGTAGTCAAACTTACTCCTTTGAAAGACTGTTTGCCAGGCCTTTGCTGAATGTGAATGAGAGGAATTCACATTTGTTTAATAAAAGGGTTTTTGTCAGGACCAGGAATCTGCTTCGTGCTTTTTGGGGAAGCCTAGCTCAGAACATGTCCATGAAGTGCAAAATAAGCTCTAAGACAGTTGAAAAACAAAGGATCTACCCCACATTTAATCATGTCTAGAAGGGGAAAAAAATAAAAGAATGGAGATTCATAGCTTTCTAAAATGTTACTCATTTGTTGTCAATAATTAAATATATAGTCTATCCTTACAATGCTCAAAGATTAAGAATCCCTGTTAAACGTGAATATCAAGGACCATACATTAAATAATGTTATACATTTTAATAAATTCAGTTCATATTACTAAATCTATTTTGATTTAAGTATCTCGTAAAATTGAGCATAAAGCCTATTCATAGATAATTTGCACATTTTGGATGTAACGCGGCAACAAACCATGTATTAAATTATTGTTGAAAAATAGTTCCCCGTTGAGTTGAAATTTGTGTCAGATTTATTTTCTAGGTCTGTAATTATTCTAGACACCAAAGCATATCCTGAAATTTGGTTAGCCATTTTTCCACACTCTAGGGATCAAGCCACCTTCCTAGTAAGAAGCGTATAATATTCTTACAGCAGTTATCATATATGAACCAATTCAGTGTACTTTGAAAGGATATGGATAAATTATGCTCAAAGGATATGGAAATAAGGATATTTGAAAGGGTCTGGGATCTAAATCGTATGTTGAATGGTTGAAGGAGCGAGATATTGTCTAGCATAGGGGTGTCAAACTTGATTTCATTGAGGGCCACATCGGAGTTCTGTTTCACTTGGGGGGGTGCATGGCCAGCACAACATCAATGTATGTCGGGGGGCCCTGTGGCAGCCCGAGGATCCAGCCAGGGAACACAGGCTCCCGAGCTCTGTTTTCAGCTGTGACTGCCTCCTGCCAACCCTCTGCCAGCAAAAACAGAGCTCGGGAGGGCCATACACAGCCTTCCCAAACTCTGTTTTCACTGGCAGAGGCACTGTGGGACGGTCCTTTGCTGTTTACAGGGCTGCCCCCTGGGCTGAATCTAAGGACTCCATGGGCTGGATCCAGCCCCCGGGCCTTGAGTTCGACAGTCCTTGCCCAGAACATTTTCCTGCTGTGGATATGCTTCAGCGAATTCCTTTACTGAGCAAATTAGATGACATGTCAAGTCCTTCCCAACTCATAGAGTTGACGATTCTGTGAAATGTTGACTTTGACGAACAGTTCGACGATTGGAGAATAGTGAGCTGTTGCCCTCTTCCCTGGATAGGAATCATTACATCACTCCACGGACAATGGATCTGGCCCCTGGGGGCTTGAGTTTGACACCCCTAGTCTAGCCTATTGAAGAGAAGGGTTGGGGGAGATGGGAAGACATCTTAACTATTTTCCAGTACTCGGGGGCTATGACAGAGAAAAAGGGATTGGCTTATTCTCCAAGGCACCAGAGTACAGACAAGAAGCAATGGGTGGAAGACAATTAAAGAGAGATCCGACCTAGACATAAGGAGAAATTTCCTGACTGCGAGAACAATTAACCAGAGGAACAGGTTGCTTCTGGGAATTGTGGGTGCTCCATCAATGAAGGTTTTCAAAAAAAAAACAATTTGACTGAGATGGTATAAGATCTCCTGCCTTGAGACTAGAAGACCAACGAGATCCCTTCCAGCCCTATGATTCTATGTTCTGTGATAAATGGTTTCTTAAAATTTAATAAGAATAGTTTAGATTGAAATGGCAGGCTAACCTCAAAGTAATCTAGGACCAGCTGTTTGCTAATGACTTGGGCTTAACTCACATAATAGACCAACTGTTTACAAAACACCCTGTCTGGATTTATCGAAGATGTTTAAACCACAATCAAATGCATGAGATATAATTTAGCACAATGTGTAAACCAGTGGTGAGATTCAGCCAGTTCGCACCTATTTGGGAGAACCAGTTGTTAACTTTCTAAGCAGTTCAGAGAACTGGTTGTTGGAAGAAATCTCCTTTTGTTTTGTTTTTTCCATTTTACAGGGCTAATCCTGTAAGGAAGGCAGGAAGGAAACATCCTGGTGTTGTTTCTAGCCTCATCTTTATTGCCCTGCTTAAAGAAACTGCCTCTCCGGTTAACCCTTATTACATTGTCACAGCTAAGGCGAAGTGCCCATCGAAGTGAGTGATGTTGAGTTGGCCATAGCCACATAGTCACATGACCACCAAGCCATGCCTACCCAGCTGGTCATTAGGACAGAGAACCAGTTGTTAAATGATTTGAATCCCACCACTGGTGTAAACCCATTCCTTTTCTCACTCTAACCTACTACACAGACTTTTCAAAGGATGAAATAACGATTGGGGTACGTGGCTTTCTTGAGGAATAATACTATTTAAAGACATCAGAACTATTATCAAACATCATTAAATAGCCTTAGTTGATATTCTAAGCATGAAATGGCAACTTCTCTGAAGCAGAGAAAAGAACATGATAAAATACCATAATAAAATCACGGGAAGTTTAAGGAGCAGTTATAATTCTAAACTGCTTCAAGCAGTAGTTTATGACCATCCAACTTGCAATTATGCATTTCTAAACTTTGGGGAAAAAATTTTTTTGGGGGAAAAGCAGGAAATCCATCTCTAGACAAGGTTGCTTATAACTGATTGATGGATAGATTGATTTAAAACATTTACATAGCTGCCCATCTTTCAACCAACTCTGGAAGGCTTCAGTCAATCTCTTCTCCATCATTATTTCGTGCAAAGCAACGATTCTTTGTAGAAACTTCAAGAAACGTTCCTGGAGTTAATGAAGGCAATCAGCAATAATGAGAGAGAGCCCTGTTTCTTTGCCTGACTCGTAATCCACCGATGGGATCTGGGCATTGTCCAACCTTGTACTAATTTCGTTTCAGTAGGAACCATAGCATCCAGTTCCATTGTCTCTCTGTATCACCACCAGCAGCCCTATTCTGACATGCTGAGCCTCAAAGAGAAAGCATCCTCTTAAGAGAGTGGAAGGGGGCAAGAAGGTCCTTAACCCCACTGAAGAAAAGCTTGAATGGGATTCACACAACCGGCAAAGAGTTGGAAGTCATTTCTGCAGCCATGCTTGACTTAAGCCAGTTCATCCTTGATGGTTGCTAAGCAATGAAGAATAAGGGGAAGAGGAGAGAGGGGGGGAGGGAGGGAGGGAGGGCATAGGAGGACATGTGCATCTGAAAAGAGTTTGCAATCAAAGGAGGGGGTTAAATATATATATCCCCCCCCCCAATTTGGCATTTTAGCATTCGGTGCAAGAAAGGATAAATAACTACTTTTTCGGAACATCGAAAAGTGGTCCAGCATCTGTATCTCTGGTCCATACTATATGCAGACAACACACCAGCTCATCACAAATGGGGGTGGGGGTGGGGGTGGAACTGATAGCATCTAATCTCTACCCCCCAAAAGGTAAGGAATAACTCCATCTCTCTCTCCCTCCCTCCCTTTCTTTTCTCCCTCCATCTCCCACTCTCTCCTTCCCTCTCTCTCCTTCCCTACTTTCCTCTCCCTTTTCCTCTCTTTTTCCTCTCTCTCCCTCCTTCCCCACTCCTCCTCCACTTCACTCTCCCTCTCTCTCTCTCTCCTTCCCTCTTATCTCCCTCCCCCCCTCCACAATCTCTCTCTCCTTGAATAGCCATGGAAAGTCATGATTTTCAATCACCTGCTCATTTTATTTTCATTTTGTGGCCAAAAGCTGCACACTTGTGGCTGCTTCTTTTGCCCAATTTAAAAAAAAAAAAACCCTGGGCGTGGATTAGATATGAAAGTTAATCTCTTGTATGGCCAATCTGCTTACTTTCAAGCAAGAACTGTTACCTGGGTTTGCATTCACATAAGCACGTCCCAAACAAGAGGGAGATAAAATGCCTTTTTTCAAATACGAATACATTGTCTGCACATATTGAGATTCTGACCCAGTGGCCTGTTTTATGTTAAACATAACTTGATCTATACCGAGACATGATGATGCATGCGCTAAACTGAACAGTCCAAAAATGTGTGTGTGAATGTGACCATCCACTCTACACCGACTGCAACGTCTTCATTCATCTTTTTCTCTATATTTGATATGATCAGATTCATAAATGATGCATCTTCCCTCATTTCTAAACTTTGGTAAGGTGGCAATTCAGTTAAACCGCAATTGAAGGCTGCTGTTCACTTTGGATCAGGACAATCTTGTGTTAATGCCACTTTATAATGCCTTGCTAAGGCCACACTTGGAATACTGCATCCAGTTTTGGTCACCACGATGTAAAAAAGATGTGGAGACTACAGAAAGAGTGCAGAGAAGAACAACAAAGATGATTCGAGGACTGGTGGCTAAAACATATAAAGAACGATTGCTGGAACTGGTATGTCTAGTTCAATGAAAAGAAGGACTAGGGGAGACATGATAGCAGTCTTCCAATATCTCAGGGGTTGCTACAAAGAGGCAGTCAAACTATTCTCCAAAGCACCTGAGGGCAGGACAAGAAGCAATGGGTGGAAACACATCAAGGAGAGAAGCAACTTAGAACTATGGAGAAATTTTCTGACAGAACAATTAATCAGTAGAAAAACTTGCCTCCAGAAGTTGTGAATGCTCCAACACTGAAAGGTTTTAAGAAGATGTGGATAACCATGTGTCTGAAATGGTGTAGTGTTTCCTGCCTAGGCATGGGGTTGGACTAGAAGACCTCCAAGGTCCCTTCCAACTCTGTAATTCTATTCTATTTTAGTCTATTCTAATCTCTTCAACTGCTGCTATTTTGCACAAAGCAGATTGTTTCGGTGGCTCTCGTTCCTTCAGCCTGCTCAACTGAGCACGAAGGCAAAGACCCCTTAAAAATAAAAGTTCATTTTATATGTGGCCAAATTTAGCAGTATTCTTCAGGGTATTATCTTTATAGTCGTAAATGCTCCCTGTTGCTTTGATTTTGATCGCTTTGTAATAATATACCATATGCTGGGACATGGCCAACTGCTCTGAGCACTTTGCAAACATTATTCTTCAATTTTAACTTTAATAGTTTGCTAACAGCTCATCTGTAATATATGTGTGTGTGTGTGTGTATATATATGTGTGTGTATGTGTATGTATGTGTATGTTTGTGTATATATATATATATATATATATATATATATATATATATGTATATATATATATGTATATATATATATATATATATATATATGTTTATTTATTTATTGTATTTATTTATTTTTATTTATTTATTTATTTATTGTATTTATTTATTTATTTTATATATATATATATATATATATATATATATATATATATATATATATATATATATATATATGTGTACATGTACATACATACATACATACATACATACATACATACATATTTGTATGTATTTAGTGTCACAACCCCTGGTATGTCCAAATATGGGAGGAAGCAGACTGCTTCCTTTCTCTGTCTATCGGCTCGTCACAAGAGACCATCACGACAGAAAGCCATTTTTTTTTACTGTTGCCTTTGTTACATTTGTGTTGTATTTGTGCTGATAAATAAATAAATATGTAATATGTATGTACAGCACAGGTTCAAATCCCAGTAAGGGTATGGCTAGCTGATGAGAGCTAAATAGCTTGAAATAGATCTATACTAGTCTCCCTTTATTTATTTATTTATCAGCACAAATGCAACATGTGTGTGTGTGTGTGTGTGTGTTTCTGATGGTCACATTATATCAACAATATCCCAAGTTAAGCTAAAAATTCAACATGAAATAAGTACCATAAGTGTGCTGGTGTTAGAAGAAATGACAGCAAATACCAACGATTGCATTTTCAAGTAATCCTTAACTTCTAATTCTAAACAAGCACAAAATCTCAGTGGTAAGTTGTGATTCTTGTAAAACAAGTCACATTTACAGCCATAATTGAGCACACAGCCTCACTTGGAAGTTATGACAGTTGTAAAGCAAGTCACTCTGTGACTGCACCCAATTTTACAACCTTTTCTGAAGCATTTGCTTAGCAAATGTGGTTGGGACATGAATGTCACAGCTACTAAGTGAATGTGGCAGTCGTTAAGAAAACGCATTGTTTGCTATGGAGCATTTCCCGCCCCCGCCCCCCCAAGCCAGAAATAACAACCAGTTTCCAGCCAAAATATCATAAAAGAGGGTCACCATGGATCGAAAGATCAGTGGCATACTGTATAAGATAATCATATTCCACTGCTGGAATGGCCTGGGAGTAGCCCAGCCCTTAACTCCCCAATTGAGAATCTATGGAGCCGACTAAAGAAACTGGTTAGTCAGAAGCGACCCAGCAATAAAACAAAGTTAATAGAAGCAATCATTCAATCTTGGTTTCACATTATAACAGCTGCAGAACTAAAAGACTTGGTTCACTCCATGGGAAGACGTCGTAAGGCCATAATTCCTGCTAAACATCTGCAGGCTTCAAGGGGTTTGTGAGTTAGTTTGTCAGGAGTTTGTTACCCGACTAAGTATTAACCAACATGGTGATAATTTTTGTATATCTCGTTTTTTCTACGGTGATCATGTTTGTATATCTCGTTTCACTTTTCTTCGTTATAGCTGCTATTCTAATAGCAAATCCTTCATCAAAGTTATCGCCTTGCATTCTTGATTCAATTATCTTTCCATTGATATTTAATTTTACTACTCCTAAAGAAAAGTGGAACTAGTTAGCTAGTTGTAGAAAATACACTTTTCCCGAAAGGTTTCCCCGGGTACCTTCGGTGGGACAATGCCGGCTGGCGGCGCCTAGGAGTAGGGCCTTCTCTGTTGCCGCTCCGGCCCTATGGAATGAGCTGCCCCCAGAGATCCGGGCCCTGCCCACTCTCATGGCCTTTCACAAAGCCATTAAAACCTGGCTTTTCCGGCAGGCCTGGGGCTGTTGACCCCTTGATTGAGGTCCAGCCCCCTTTCGATTGGGTGTTTGTTGTGTTCCTTCTTTTAACTTTGCTGTGCCCCATTGTTTTTAAAAATTCTTTTAAATTTTTTTCATTTCTGTAAGCCGCCCAGAGTCCCTCGGGATTGGGCGGCATAGAAATTCAATAAATGAAATGAAATTTTGGCCACTACGTGTATAAACCCCACTCCCTTCTAGCACGGATGATGTTATCTAATTGGGTAATGAAACGTCTGCAAGGAAACATCCAAGCTCAGAGAGCAGCCAGGACCTCACAGATCCCTTGAAGCCTGCAGATGTTTCACCTCTGCTTCAAATAAAATCATCCGAATCTCACTGCCCAATGTTTTACCACATGCCCCTGCCAGGCGGCAAAAACATTGGTTGAGCACTCAAAAGTCAGATCAAGGCCAGTTGACCAGATGGTAAATTTCTCAGGATGTCGTCCCCCTCCCCATTTCCTTGCTCTGACATGACCAGGCGTGTCAATCACTTGACAGATGGCAGCCGATATGGCAGGCAAACAAGCTTCGCTAACAAAGCAAAAAAAAATATGTGCAAAACAATTTCCATTTGGTTTTGGGTTTTTTTTTTAACACAACAGCCTACCCCTTCCAGAGAGACGGCTCTTTAACACAAACACAGTTCAGCCTTCAGAAATCAGGAGAGAATAGACTGAGGGGGGGTTAAGCAAGAAGAATGAGTCATTCAATTGATGTGGAAGCTAATTGAGACATGGTTGATTCTAACAGATGCCTAATTTATTTCCTTAAATTGGGCCATTTGGTGTTCAGGAAGGAGAGAGAGAAGAGGGGGGGTGGACGGGACTGGAATATAGGTCAGTAGATAATATCAGTTACTACAGCTGGCAAATTTGAAGGAACCAAGCAGGGATGAGGTCAACCTCAACACCAACCAGGCCTTACACAACCCTGTAGAGAAGAGATCTGTTTCCAATCTGAAAGATAAATAATTCAGAAGCATTCAGAAGTCCCCAATTTCCTCAGACGAGGGCCTGGCCTAATTGAAGCGGAACGAAGAACTTGCCTCAGGCAAGTCGAGGTAAAAAATGTTGGGAGAAGGAGATCTATGGGTCACATGATCTGCCTTCTATCTCCTAAGATATAGGCTGCCATCTTGAGGGACAGTGGGAGATGTTGCCCTCCCAAGCTTTGAAGAAAGAGTCAACAGCCAGTTCAACCAACATTTCCACATGACAAGTTATTGCGTGTTACCCAAGGGAAAGGGAAGAATTAAGGTGATTAGTATCTCACCCTGTTTTTAAAAAGGAGTATATTAGTTATCATCTTATTTTAACGATCCCATAATCCCTTGTGGGGTGAAGTCTGGGCAACTGAATGGAGCTAGCAGAGTGTTTTAATGGCCAGATGCCCTTCCTGTTGCCAATGCAGAGTTTTGTTCAGTGGATATATTCTCATTGTGCCCAGAGAGAGAAACATCTGGCTCTACCTAGGATTGAACTCACAGCCTCCTGATTGTGAGGCGAGAGCTCCACCTCTAGGCCACCGCACCACTCCTAAAAAGGAGTATATTAGTGACAGCCAAAAAAAAAAGAAAGAAAGATGTTGTAATTCTTTCCGACTGACACTAAACGAGAGAGCTCCCTTGGGTGAGTGCTACAAAAATGTCATTTCTCCTAGTGGTACAGCTACTCCTCAACTTACAACAATTCATTTAGTGACCATTCGAAATAACAGGGGCACTAAAAAGTGACATGATCATTTCTCACATTATGACTGTTGCAGCAGCCCCATGGTCACGTGATTTCCATTCAGACGCATGACAACTGACCCACATTTTGCGATCTTCTGACAAGCAAAATCCATGGGGAAGACAGATTCACTTAACAACTGTGTTACTCATTTAACAACCGCAGTGATTCACTTAACCAATGTGCCCAGAAAAGTCGTAAACTGGAGCAAAAGTCACTTAAACAAATTTCTCAGTTAGCCACATATATTTTGGGTTCAATTGTGGTCAAAGGTTGAGGACTACTTGTTATCTATCATCCTTCTCATCTTTCCTATTACCTTATCCTTCTCTTAATAGTTATCACTTAGTTGTTTGTACCTTATGATTTATGATTGTATCATAGAATTTATTGCTTTGTTGTTTGTACCTTATGATTTATGATTATATCTTATAATTTATTGCTTTGTTGTTTATATCTTATGATTTATGATTATATCTTATGATTTATTGTTTTTTGTTTGTATCTTATGATTTATATCTTATGATTTCTTCCTTTGTTCTTTGTATTTTATGATTTATGATTGTATCTTATGATTTATTATTTTTGTTTGTATCTTATGATTTATGATTGTATCTTATGATTTATTTTATCTTATGATTTATTATTTTTGTTTGTATCTTATGATTTATGATTGTATCTTATGATTTATTGTTTTTGTTTGTATCTTATGATTTATGATTGTATCTTATGATTTATTTTATCTTATGATTTATTATTTTTGGTTGTATCTTATGATTTATGATTGTATTTTATTATTTATGATTTTATCTTATGATTTGTTGCTTTGTTGTTTGTATTTTATTATTTATGATTGTATCTTATAATTTATTATTTTATCATGATTTATGATTGTATCTTATGATTTATTATTTTTGGTTGTATCTTATGATTTATGATTATATCTTATGATTTATTGTTTTTTGTTTGTATCTTATGATTTATGATTGTATCTTATGATTTATTGCTTTGTTTTTTGTATTTTATGATTTATGATTATATCTTATGATTTATTATTTTTGGTTGTATCTTATGATTTATGATTGTATCTTATGATTTATTGTTTTTGTTTGTATCTTATGATTTATGATTGTATCTTATGATTTATGATTGTATCTTATGATTTATTGTTTTTGTTTGTATCTTATGATTTATGATTGTATCTTATGATTTATGATTGTATCTTATGATTTATTGCTTTGTTTTTTGTATTTTATGATTTATGATTGTATCTTACAATTTATCACTTTGTTGTTTGCACATACACTGAGAGCTTATGCACCGGAGACAAATTCCTTGTGTGTCCAATCCCACTTGGCCAATAAAGAATATTCTATATTCTGTCCTAAGAGGTCCACAAAGTTATTCCCTTGATTCTACTTGCAAGAATCACATTATATTTTACAATAGCAGAGTTGGAAGGAACCTTTGAGGTCTTCTAGTCCAACCCCTTGTCTAGGCAGGAAACCCTACACCACCTTAGACAAATGGCTATCCAACATCTTCTTAAAGACTTGCAGTGTTGGGGCATTCACAACTTCTGGAGGGAAGCTGTTCCACTGATTAACTATTCTAACTGTCAGGAAATTTCTCCTCAATTCTAAGTTGCTTCTCTCCTTGATTAGTTTCCACCCATTGCTTCTTGTCCTGCCTTCAGGTGCTTTGGAGAATAGCTTGACTCCCTCTTCTTTGTGGCAGCCCCTGAGATATTGGAAGGCTGCTATCAAGTCTCCCCTAGTCCTTCTTTTCATTAAACTAGACATTATAAACTAGATTATATGGCAGAGGTAGAGAAATAACCGTACACTGCAAGGTGCCACACTGGGACAAGTTGAATCTCCTTCCTTTTTTGGTGTTTCAGAACTTTTCATTCCATTCTTAAATTCCCAGAATCCGAAAGTGAGACGGGGTGATGGATCCTAGCCAGCAGGCTGTGAATGGCCCTTTTTAGACACATATATTTTCTTGCGAGTCTTTCTTGCAATTAATAACTGTTCATAAGTATTGATTAATAGTTCATGAAATAATAATTAAATATTAATTGGGTGATTCATAATTGATGTGATTTTTATTAAAATCGGCTGCCAGAATAATTGGAAACACCGTTTCTACAACGGAACAGTTTTTAATATTTTAACATGAATAAAGAGCAAAAAATGCGGCAGTCCCACTGAGTTTGTTATTAATTTAGCCTGCCCTGCCCTGATAATTGTCCTCACTTGTTCCTTGCAATGATGTACAGTATTATTTCTCAGTGGTCATAACTACATTGATACAAGCTCTGAGCTGATTAAATCCAGTCCAGCTCTGGTCTTTGATAAAGCAAGCTAAATATTTATCTATTCTGAACAAAATAGAAACACATATAGGTAATCCTGGATGTACAACAGTTGCACACTCATCAGTGCTAGTAGGAAGTGGGGTTTATTTTTTAATAATAGAGGCTTGCTAAAATATATAATATCACTTTATAAGGCCTTGGTAAGGCCACACTTGGAATACTGCATTCAGTTTTGGTCACCATGTAGTAAAGATGTGGAGACTCTAGAAAGAGTGCAGAGAAGAGCAACAAAGAGGATTAGGGGACTGGAGACTAAAACGTATGAAGAACGGTTGCAGGAACTGGGTATGTATAGTTTAATAGAAAGAAGGACCAGGGGAGACATGATAGCAGTCTTCCAATATCTCAGGGGCTGCCACAAAGAAGAGGGAGTCAAACTATTCTCCAAGGCACCTGAGGGTAGAACAAGAAGCAATGGGTGGAAGCTAATCAGGGAGAGAAGCAACTTAGAACTGAGGAGAAATATCCTGACAGTTAAAACAATTAATCAGTGGAACAGAAGTTGCCTCCAGAAGTTGTGAATGCCCCAACACTGGAAGTCTTTAAGAAGATGTTGGATAGCCATCTGTCTGAAATGGTATAGGGTTTCCTGTCTAGGCAGGGGTTGGACTAGAAGACCTCCAAGGTCCCTTCCAACTCTGCTATTGTATTATTATTTTATATAATGAACAGTTGCAGGAACTGGGCATGGCTAGTCTCGTGAAGAGAAGGACCAGCGAAGACAGGATAGCAGTCTTCCAATATTTGAGGGGCTGCCACAGATAGGAAGGGGGGTCAAGCTATTTTCCAAAGCCCCTGAAGGGCTTTGGGACAAGGAATAATGGATGGAAACTGACCAAGGAGAGATTCAACCGAGAAACAAGGAGGAACTTTCTGACAGTGAGAACAATCAACCAACGGAATAGAAGTTGCCTTCAGAAGTTGTGGGAGCTTCATCACTGGAGGCTTTTAAGAAGTGACTGGACTGCCATCTGTCAGAAATGGTGTAGGGTCTGCTGGGGGAGCTGGTCTAGATGACCTACAAGATCCCTTCCAACTCTGCGAGGTGGCGCAGTGGTTAGGGTGCAGTACTGCACGCCACTTCAGCTGACTGCTATCTGCAGTTCAGCGGTTCAAATCTCACCGGCTCAAGGTTGACTCAGCCTTCCATCCTTCCGAGGTGGGTGAAATGAGGACCCAGACTGGGGGGGGGGCGATATGCTGACTCTGTAAACCGCTTAGAGAGGGCTGAAAGCCCTATGAAGCGGTATATAAGTCTAACTGCTATTGCTATTGCTAACTCCATTAATCTGTATCCTTGGCAGTAGTCTTGGTGGCTCCTCTCTAAAAATTTCAAACATTTCGCCCACACCGCAGAAAGGAGTTTCATGATAGAAGTCCGAAGGTGCATAGAAAGGTGCTTTCTCCCAAGTCATGGCTAGCACATTGTAACGGGGTCCCTGTGTGAAAGCCTGAATAATAACCAGCTGCCATAGAGGAGGAAGAAGAGGAAGAAGAAAGGGGCACCTTACCATTAAGGCATGCTGTGAAAAGGAATTGTGTTACACTTTCAAAAAAGAGCAGCTGCGGCTCCCAACACCAGCCTTTGATCAATAGTCATCCCCAGGAAGTATAGAGTGAGGTCAGGTTTTATGCCACCACTCCTGACCATTAATCAAAGTGGCAATAATAGCCTTACTTCCACGATCAATTGCACCCATCCACAAGTTCACACCAAGGTGTGAGGTTTTGGCAAGAACTCGAGAGCATTAAAAAAAAAAAGAATAGAAAACGACCTTCTGCTAATTCTTACAACTAGGTCAGTATTTTTATTTTTTTTTCGGCTGGCTGAATTCTCAAACTGCTCTCAGCCCAAATACGCTTCGGTTCTTTGGGATTTAGAAGGCTGGGTCAATCCAGCTCATAAGTCACGGTTGGTGGTTTCTCTCTCTGGGTGAACAGAATTGTGGACTAGAACAGAGGTCACCAACTGGTGGTCCGTGGACCACCGGTGAACCGCAAGAAAGTTTTGGTGGTCGGCCGAAAAATTATTTGCATTTTTTTATATTGCACTAAATCAGGGGTCCTCAATCTACGCCCCCTGGGATGGATACGTGCAATGAACATTTGTGTTGCTGCAGAGAATCTCCCCCTTTGGGGTCTTTTTGTGTGGGTCAGAGGGGTGCAGAAATTCTGACTTGGGGTCTGCTTCAGCCTCCTGGTGAGGGGCTTTGGGTGAAGGTTGGAGGGAAGTGCTGCTGGTGGCAAAGAGCCGGAGGGCCTCGTTCCAGTGGGACTGCATCATGGCCTGGAACTGGCTGACCATCTCAGCCCACTGAGCCTCCAGGCGATGGGACCTGGCCTTGCACTCCCGCGGGTCTGCTCTCTGCTTCGAAAGCCTATGCTCGTAGTCCTCAGTGAGGTGCTTCTGCTGAGCCTCCTTCTCGGTCAGATCCAATTTGAACTGAGCTGTTTTGCCAACTCTTTCTCATGGTGGCTGCTTAGCTCCAATAACTGCTTCCTATTGGGGCCCTAAGGAGCCCAGGTGGGGAGGCGAGAAGTGGCTGGCAGGGGAGGGGCAAGTAGAGGCCAGCAAGGCGCCCCTCAACATGAGTGACATCAAGTTGGCCATGCCTACTCAGTCACATGACCACCTAGCCACGCCCACCCAGCCAATCATTAGGCAGATCCTATTAGTGGTCCGCGGGATTTAAAATTATGAATTTAGTGGTCCCTGAGGTCCAAAAAGTTGGTGACCCCCGGACTAGATGACCTCTAAGATCCCTTCCAACTGATTCTGTTATATTTGGTAGGGAAAGCCTACCATTTATGTATCTTCCCTATTTTCGTCAGCCACATTACACATATCTAATCTTCAGTGTTACAGCCAGGTTTGACAACTATTTTTTTTTTAAAAAAAAATCAGAAAGGAATTCTGTCATCACCTTCCACCCCAGAAGAGGGATGATTTATTTTTAAATGGCCTCTGTGCTGCTTGTTATCTGCAGAGACCCTCCGGGCAATTAAACAAATGTCTTTGGAGAAAAGTAGATTCCAATAATGCAAAACATGAGCCAATAACAAAGAGGACAGTTTGGAAATAAAATTAAATTTAATTAACAGTTCCTCCGAAAGGACGAATGAAGGTGAACAAAGAACAAAAGAGAGTATTTTAAGCTCGGGGAAAAAAAATGAAACTAGACTTGTTACCTTCAGCCCAAGATGTCTTATTTAACTAGCTATTGGACAAGCAATTATCTAGAAGTTCTTCCTGGCACAGAGCTCCCTAGGCTTATGCACACGCAACCGTTACTTCAGAGACTGCCTGAAAATTATGTCATACTTAGTCTTCCTCCTCCCCACTTAATCTGTACCATTTTGTTTTTCATGATTCCAGAATCTAGTCCAATTTCAGACACAGAAAAGGTGCTAGAAGTATGAGAGAAAGCCTCAGGTCCAATGCTCACCCCTGACTTGAGAATTCTTGGCCTAAAATAACAAAGATTTTCCCAAACCAAACACCAGCATTGTCTAGGCAAAAGACCTTTAATTTGCTGAGCTCAGAGAAAAGACAGTGGCCTCAGGCTTAGGGACTTCATTTCCAAGGAGCTCAAAAGGGCCTGAAATTGGTCAATAATACAGAAGAAGCCAACATGAGATTTAGGACAGCTGTAGTTCTAGAGTCCCAACTTTTTAGAGCTTACACTCTTCAAGAAAAAGGGGTAGAATTTCTGTAAAGAGTATTTTAGAGATTGCAGCATAACGTAGCATAGAATAACGGAGTTGGAAGGGACCTTGGAGGTCTTCTAGTCCAACCCCCTGCTTAGGCAGGAAACTCTACTCCACTTCAGACAAATTGTTGTCCAACATCTTCTTAAAAACTTCTAGTGTTGGAGCATCCACAACTTCTGGAGGCAAGTTGTTCCACTGATTAATTGTTCTGACTATCAGAAAATTTCTCCTTAGGTCTAAGTTACTTCTCTCCTTGATTAGTTTCCACCCATTGCTTCTTGTTCTGCCCTCAGGCGCTTTGGAGAATAGCTTGACTCCCTTTTCTTTGGGGCATCCCCCAAGATATTGGAAGACTGCTATCATGTCTCCCCTAGTCCTCCTTTTCATCAAACTAGACATACCCAATTCCTGCAACCATCCCTCATATGTTTTAACCTCCAATCCCCTAATTATCTTTGCTGCTCTTCTTTGCACTCTTTCTAGAGTCTCAACATCTTTTTTACATTGTGGTGACCAAAACAGGATGCAGTATTCCAGGATGCAGGGATCTTATCAAGACATTATAAAGTGGTATTAATATATCTCAGTCTAGCCTTACCTGTGGCCTAAAGTAATGCCTTACTAGAAAGCATCTTCAGATCTGTAGTAAGCAACATGCCTTGACTCTCTTGGACTCCTCTAGCAAGCCATCTTGAGTCACAATTCCTGGCCAAGTTGTTTTATCATCCAGCACAAATTCACAAGGCTAATGGACATAGAAATATAGAAAACTGATGGCAGAAAAAAAAAACCAGCGGCCATTGAGTCTGTCCTTTGAGTTCTTGTTTATTTGTCTTTGTTTTATTTTTAGTTTAGTTTTTTTAAAGTTATTATGTTAATTTTTTTATATATAAAAATAAGGAACCATTCTGCACCTTTTCTAAAGACCAGCGCTAATCTGGTTGGTGTTTGCAAAGTGTGAAAGGGCAAATTGTCATTAAGGACAATTAATTAATTCTTAAAGCTTAAGAACCCATAAAACATGCAACACGTTGAGGACGTAACTATGGTCTGGGAGGACCAAGGTGGCTTTCAGTTTCCTGCCCTTTAATTTCCCTCCTCACCCATCGCTACTTTAATTGGTTTTATTATAGAATGTGTTTCATTTAATATGCTCTTAACTGTTGAAATCTCTCAGCAGGCTATAACATGACAATCCTCCTCCTCCTCTTTTAATGACCCAATAATCTCTTGTGGGATGGAGTCTGGACAACTGAATGGAGCTGACTATTTTACTGGCCGGATGCCTTTCATGTTTCCAATGTGGAGTTTTATCCAGCAGATATATTCTCATTGTGCCCAGAGAGAAATATCTGCCTCTACCTAGAATCAAACTCACAGCCCCCTGATTGTGAGGTGAGAGTTCCACCACTGGGCCACCGCATCACCCAGGCTGTAACAAGACAACGATACAGCAGTATTATCACCTCAAATCTAAACAATTGCTTTCTGAATAGAAACTGAAGATCTAGGTTCCAGTTTCTGGCTGAAAGGCCTAAATGATCTAGAAACCATAGCCACTTATTGGTGGTCTGGTTTCAAGCATCTGTTTCTTGACTGTCAACTCCTAACATCCTGAATCCCAAACGTAAGCATCTTTTTAAAATCGGGGAAAATTTATGTATGTATGTATTTATTTATTTCATTTTTATCTCAACTTTATTATGTTTACAAATAGCTCAAGACAGTGACCATGCATAATAGCAATAGCCCTTAGACTTATATACCTCTTCATAGTGGTTTATGGCACTCTCTAAGTGGTTTACAGAATCAGCCTCTTTCCCCCAACAATCTGGGTCCTCATTTTACCCACCTCGGAAGGATGGAAGGATGAGTCAACCTTAAGCCTGGTGGGATTTGAACTGCTGGCACTGGGCAGAGGGAAGGAAGGAAATGAAGGAAAGGGAAGGGAAGGAAGGAAGGACAACAGCAATAGCACTTAGACTTATACACTGCTTCACAGTGCTTTTACAGTCCTCTCTAAGCAGTTTACAGAGTCAACCTCTTTCCCCCAACAATCTGGTCCTCATTTTACCCACCTCAGAAGGATGGAAGGCTGAGTCAACCTTGAGCCTGGTGAGATTCGATTTGCCAAATTGCTGGCAGCTGGGGATCAGCAGAAATAGCCTGCAGTACTGCACTCTAGCCCCTGAGTCACCGCATCATGGTAATTCTCCTTCCTCCTGCTATTTTCTTCATAATAATGGCCCTGTGAGTTGGGCTGAGAGTGACTGACTGGTCCAGGGTCACCCAGGAGACTTTCATGCCTAAGGCAGTACTAGAACTCACCGTCTCCTGGGGATCGACTGAAACTCATTCAGCTAGCTTTCGTTTCTAAGACAGGATTAGAATTCACCATCTCCTGGCGATTGGTCCAAAGTTATCCAACCAGCTTTCATTCCCACAGTGATACTAGAATTCACCATCCCCTGGTGACTTATTGGCCCCAAATCCACCCAACCAGCTTTCATGCCTAAGGCAGGACTAGAATTCACAGTCTCCTGGTTTCTCACCTGATGCTTTAGCCATTACACCAATCTGGCTCTTAGAAAAGAATCACAGAACAGAATAACAGAGTTGGAAGGGACTTTGGAGGTCTTCTAGTCCAACCCTCTGCTCAGGCAGGAAACCCTATACCAGATAACATATAAGATTGATAGCATATAAGAAGTCCAGAAAAATAATCGGAATTAGGAGCGTCGTAACACCCTGATACACACACACACAGACACACACAGACACTCACTCACTCACTCACTCAAATATAGTGAGCAGAAACACAATCCACTACGCAATAAAATAAGACAGCTTTTAGGCTTGTTCGATTCGTTAGTTTGATCAGTTAATTGTTAGATCAACCAAGCACATAACTGTCGCCCCCGTTTCATTTTCTGTGGTCAGTTTCATGCCTTGAAATTGATGTTCTAGCAGACTAGTAAATTACTGCCTTAGCTTGGAATAACATTTATATCAATGTAACAACTCAGTCTATAGGGAAGTAATTTACTGAAACCAGTTAAATGCTACACAAACATCATCTAGAGAGATTAATTGACTGTTATACTTTGATTGCTTTGCGGTCTCTCGGTGGCAGTTTGCAAATGAAAACTGATCTTTTTGTCATTACCGAAATACCAATAAAAGGAAGCGAACAGAATTGTTTACAACTTCATCCTACCAACAGCGAGATCCTTTTTTGGCCAAGTTAAGTTAGTTTATGCTAGTGGTTGTTTTGATAAAGAAACGACTCACCCAAACGATGGGCGTGGTTTTCATACATGAATAGACAGATGCAAATTTAGAAAGAATGACGATCACTTCATAGAAGTGAGTGCCTGTAGAGAGTGGGGGAGGGGAAATCACACACAGAGAAACACAGGGCTGGAAGGGACCTTAGAGGTCTTCTAGTCCAACCTTGTAACCGAGGCAGGAGACTTTATTCCATCCTGCTTTGAGAGGGGTGGGAGAGACATGCTTTTGAAATATGAGTCTTTTTTTTTTTTTGGTTCCAAAGGTTTTATTTCTTTTAAAAAACACAAATATTTCATCATTCGTCAATCATTAAAACATTGAAGTACAATTTTTTTTGTATGCCCCACCCTCCCTCCACCCCCCAACCCCCCTCCTCCTTCCCCCCCCCCGACTTCCCAGAACCCGTACACGGTATGGATTTTTAACTAACACAGTCTAAAATCTATTGAGAAAAAAAAATAAAGAAATTAATGACATTCTACATTGACCTTAGCTTCTTCTTACTGAACTAACTTTAAACAGTTTAAATCATTTCTGATCTTAAGCATAGGCTAACTGGAATTTCTTGGTCCCGTATTTATTTTGTATATAGTCAATCCATTTTTTCCAGTCTCATTTATATCTCTCATTTGAGTGATCTTTAAGATATGCCGATATTTTAGCCATCTCGGCTAAGTTTGTGACTTTCAATGTCCATTCTTGGATTGTAGGCAAGTCTTCCTTCTTCCAGTATTGCGCCACCAACAGTCTTGCTGCAGTTATTAGGTGCCTGAAATATGAGTCTTAAGAGGGCTTTAGGTGCTGTTTAGCACTGGAGGTCAATGTTCCTTTACTTAATTACTGTATTCACAAAGTGACCAAGATGCATTGAAAGTGGGAGCCAACATTGTGGAAACCTTTTGGGAAAAATGTATTTTTGAGATTTGATGGCTAATAACACCACTCTTTTTTTTTTTTTTTTTTGGAGTTTCAGGATAACCATATTCCACTGCTGGAATGACCTGCAAATAGCCCAGGTCTTAACCAAACTGAAAATCTACGGAGTCAGCTAAAGAAACTTGTTAGTCAGAAGCGAGCCAGCAATAAAATCCACTGTTCAAAGTTAGAAAGAAAAAAAAGGACTTAGCACTGCTTTTTCACCCTCAGTACTGTTGCAGGCATCCCCCAGAGACACAGTGGCTCAGTGGCTAAGGCACTGAGCTTGTCGATCAGAAAGGTTGGCAGTTCAGCGGTTCGAATCCCTAGTGTCGCGTAATGGAATGAGCTCCTGTTACTTATCCCAGCTTCTGCCAACCTAGCAGTTCAAAAGCACATTAAAAAATGTAGAAAACATAGGGACCACCTTTGGTGGGAAGGTAACAGCATTCCGTGCAGCTTCGGCATTGAGTCATGCCGGCCACATGACCATGGAGACGTCTTCAGACAGCGCTGGCTCTTCGGCTGAGCACCACCCCCTAGAGTCAGGAATGACTAACGGCTAAA